>NC_135784.1:515000-777500 GCF_051106095.1 Pogona vitticeps
TCCCAGGCAGGGAGGGGGGTGGGGGGGTTGGGGGGCTGAGAGAGTGGAGGGGTTTCCTCCCCCCCTCCTCCCTCTGGGCGTGGGTCGAGGGCTGGGCCTTCCGGGGGGGGGGGGAATTGCTGGAAAAGCCATTTTTGGGGGAAGGGGAGACCGTAGAGCTACGAAAGTGGTAGAGGAGTGGGAGGGGGGGGGCTGCTTCCGGGGCTGTGTCCCCCCCCGACCGGAACCGGAAGTGGAGGCCGTGCCCCCTCCCTTTCCTTCCCTCTCGCTGTTTCTTCCGGTCTCTTTCCCGCTTCAGGAGCCTCTCGGAGGTGGGGGCCACTTGGGGGCCTTTATTTGGGGGGGGGATCCGTAGAAAGAGGTTCCCACTCGCTTCCCCCCCACACACACACTCCTCGGGGAGGGGGTCCCGGGAGGGGCCTTTCCGTTCCTCTTCCCCTTCTGTGGGGAGGGTGTGTGTGTGTGTGTGTGCGCAAGCCCCCCCTTTTGTGTGTATGTTTTCCCCTCAGGCTCGCCTCCCCCTCCCCCCTCCCCTTTGTTGTGGGTTTTTCCCCTCCTTCCCCCCCCAAAGACCTTCTCCACCCGAAGTCTGAGCGGGACCCCCCCCACACAGGAACCCCCTTTTGTTCGAAAGCTTTGGGGGGGGAAGTTCCTGGGAAGCCCCGAGGGGGAAATGGGGGGCCTTTTGGGGGGGGCAGAAGGGGGGGCTGCAAGGGGTGGGAGGAGGACGAGGGGGGGTCCAGAGAAATGGGGCTTGGAAGAGGGAGAAGATACGGGGTCGGCTGGGAGGGAGGGACGTGGATGATGAGGATGATTCCTATGCCTCCCCATCTGGCAGCCAAGGCGGTTGAGGCCCCTGCAAAGGAGGGACGTTCCTGGTCCACAAACGAGGCCCTGACCTGCATCCTCTTCCCACCCAGAGCAATGGGGGGCAGGAGAGCCCCTGGGGGGGGAAGGGAGGGGGGCTGGGACCCCTCTGTGTGTGTCTGTGTGTTTGGAGTCTTGTGTGAGGTTTGCTGCTGCTGATTTTGGGTTAAAAATATTCTCAGGAAATTGTCTGAATCTCCTCTTGGCTTCCAGGAAGAGACTTTCTTAGAGGCAGGAAATTCAGTCACTAGATTCTTAATTAGCTTAGAATTCATTCATTCATGCTTTCATGCATTCATTCAAAATAATTTTTATCCTGCCTTTCTCCTCTTTGCTTGTTTTTGTCTTGCTTGTTTTCGTTGGCACAAGGGACGGTGGTCGGCTGGACGGCCGGACCTTGGGGCTGAACAGGCTGAGCGAAGGGCCTCCTGGAAGGTCTTAAAAAGCAGACGGACGTTGTGTGTCATCATCACACGGGGGGTGACGGACCACCACGTTCTTCTGGATAGCCTCTTTCCGGCTTTTCATGCCCCCGTGAAATAGTACGGGAAATTAATGGAAACCTGAAACACTCCATAGGTGGAGGGGGTGAACAGGAGTCTTCCCCCCCCCCCCAGCACCCCTGCCATTGCCAGAGTAACAGCACGCGAGGGAACATCCCAGAAGCTGACTCCCCTTTTTCGTCAAGTGACCATTCCTCCCCCAGACACAAAGCCATGGTCAGGGCTGTGAAGGGCAAAGAGCAGAAGAGGGTTTCCTGCAGAGTCCAGAGGTCCCCAACCTCGGGCCTCCAGATGTTCTCGGACTGTAACTCCCAGAAGCCTCCACCACCGCCTCTGCTGGCCAGGATTTCTGGGAGCGGAAGTCCAAGAACATCCGGAGGCCCAAGGTTGGGGGGACCTCTTGCTGTAGACCCTCTGGGTGGCTGCCTTGGGTGTGGCCACACCTCAGATGCCCTTTGTCAGGCTCGGCCTCCTTTTTCCTGCTGGCACGGTGGGCACGAGATTGTGCAGCAGTTTTAGGGTATTTCCTGGCTTTTGGAATCATGGGTATAGAAGCAAACAATCCCCCCCCCCATTCATAAACCGGAGGGTATATTTTTTAAAAAATCTCCAGATTGTCAAAAAGACAAAGGCTTCTATGCTAAGGGAAAACTTTTGCTTTTGTCCATCCAAGAAAACTCCAGAATGATTTTTTTTTCTTTTCTCCCAAGGACAGGGTGATGTTTAGCTGATCCTCTCCCGACATTTCTCTGGACGAAAAGAGAAATCCAAAGGCCCCTTAAACAGGTAAGGTCTCTTTCATTCTTTGAGATCAAATGCGACACTGTGTCTGTTTATTTATTAAACGATAACCCTATGATTAGCAGGATGCGAGATGTAAAGCTGACATCATTATGTCAGAGAATTTTAGCCCAATCACAGGAAGCATCAGGAGCGTTTGGAGGGCGCCTTCCACCAGATCTTTCATGGTGCCTGGTGAGGTCAAGAGGGGCCACCGAGATGGTGTGAAATGTCAGGATTTGAAGCGTTCTCCCCCAAGTTCTTCAGTCCTGGTGGAACAAAAGTCTCAAATAAATAGTTCCTTTCACTCGTCTGTTTCCAAACATACAGAGAGAGAGAGAGAGAGAGAGAGAGAGAGAGAGAGAGAGAGAGAGACCAACTGGTAGCTTCTCTGTCTCTAAGGAAATGTGAGCTCTCAGAGCAGTTGAGTTCAGGATACCACAAGCTCTCAAACTGAAGCAAATGGTGCATGTTTTCCTACTCATTTATATCCACATCAGCCGACGACAAATTACCTTGTTCTCTTACACCTTCCATCGTCTGCTGATACAGGATGACTTCCCAGTTTTCCTTGCTAACTCTACGTGAGTTAACAAATTTTGACCCCATGACAGTATCAAAGCGGTGACATGAAATCCCCATATGCTGTGAGGCTGTTCTGTCAACTTCATTCTGTCGTCTATTAAGTAACTTCCAACCAACCCAGTTTTGGAGGCCTCCGTCCTTTGTGAAAGCAAGCACACACTGGGAGTATCCTGGCTAAGTGGGGGTTTGAACCCGGGTTGTGTGAGTCCCAATTTTACTGCCTACAGCAGTGCTTCTCTGAACATGTGCAGAGTGTTTTTCTTTTGGTTCCCAGTCCTGCTTGGCTCAACCCGACACCAAGAGCAGGTGCTGTCGGCGAGATTCCAACCCTGGACAGCCTGACATGCCCCCCCCCCCCGAATTTCTCCTTTCCTCTTTTGTGATCGAAGAGGGTGAAGTGACTCCTGCATGTCGGGACTGTTGGACAGGAAAAGATGGAAGAGAGCTGCCTTCTTCTTCTGGCTTCTCTGCAAGAGTAGACCTTTTTGGTCAGTTCCAGTCGACTTATTGATTGATTTGGGGAGCATCCGTTACATTTTTTGCAGGATTGATGTCCTAAGAGAACAGCCGCTAACCTTCTTCCTGTATCACTTGCGACGACCAAGGCAGGGTTTCCCTGGCCAAACTGCCCTTGAAAGGAAGGGAAGGGAAAGCTGGAGACCTAAGGAGGAGGGAGGTGTGCAGTCTCTTCCTCAAGAAGGGCTCCTGCCGGGAGGTTCTGACAGGGAAGAGGGAAGCTTTGCACAGCATCTGGAAAGAAGCAAGAGGTGGGGAGATTGCAGGGTGCGGGTGTGGGCGTTTGTGCATTTTTCAGGCCCCAGGCATGGATTTTAGAGAAGGTGCCCCTTGCTTTAAGCAAATGGTAGAAGGAGCACACACACACATATGTACACATATACAAACATACATGCATACGTACATAAATGTGGGTTGAGGATTACTCTCCCAAGGTTCCCACAGTTGTTAAAAATTTTTTGGCCAAGATCTTTGTCCATCGTTTATTATTTTATTTCATTTATTTATTTTATTTATATCCCGCCTATCTGGTCGGGTCAGGAGCACTCTAGGCGGCTAACAACACAAATAATACAATAAAATTGATATATAAAACAATTATTAAATAATAAAACATTGCACAAGGTGGGAGGAGCGATAAGACAGGGAAAAGGGTGCCAGGGGGCGTCAGGGATTATCTGATGGGAAGGCCTTCCAAAACAGCCATGTTTTTTTAATTGATTCTTAAAGATACCCAGCGAGGGGGCCACGCGAATCTCAGGAGGTAAGTTGTTCCAGAGGCGAGGTGCCACCGCTGAGATGGCCCGATTTCTTGTCTTTTCCTTCCGGGCCTCCCGTGGCATTAGGCTCCTCAGCCTCACCTCCTGGCTCGCACAAGTGACATGGGTAGATCTTGGTGGGAGTAGGCGTTCCGCCAGGTATTGAGGCCCTAAACCGTTTAGGGCTTTGTAGGTGAACATCATCACTTTGCCAATGCAGTGCGGCCAGAGTGGGTGAGATATGTTGGAATTTTTTCACTCCACTAAGTAATCTGGCCGCCACGTTCTGCACCACCTGTAGTTTCCGCAGCAGCCTCAAAGGTAGCCCCACGTAGAGCGCATTACAGTAGTCTAATCTTGAGAGTACGAGCGCATGCACCAAGGTAGTGAGCGCCCCAACATCAAGGTAGGACCGCAGCTGGGCTATCCGCCTGAGATGAAAAAAGGCAGTACGCACCACCGACGCCACCTGGAATTCCATAGTAACCACCAGGTCCAGATGGATCCTGAAGCTGCGGACCCCATCCCTGGTGGGCAGAGTCACCCCCTCAAAAGAGAGGGAGCTTCCCAAATCCCCAGCTGTGTGGGCGCCCACCCTCAGTACTTCCATCTTGTCCAGGTTCAGCCTTAGCCTGTTCTCCTGCATCCATTGCAGTACGGTCTCCAGGCAGCGCTGAAGGGACAGAACGGCATCTCCTGCAGTTGGTGAAAAGGAAATGTAGAGCTGAGTGTCGTCAGTATACTGATGACACAAGGCTCCACACCCCCTGATGACCCCACCCAGCAGCCTCATGTAGATGTTGAACAGCATTGGGAAGACAATCGACCCCTGTGGAACCCCACAATTGAGACTCCATGGGGCCGAGACACTCTCCCCAAGCTGCACTCTCTGGGGACGGTCCTCCAAAAAGGAACGGAGCCAGGCCAATGCCAGGCCACCAATTCCCAACTCAGAGAGCCTCCCCAGGAGGATACCGTGGTCAATGGTATCAAAGGCTACTGAGATGTTGAGGAGGACCAGCACGGACACTTTGCCCCCGTCGGCCTCCCTCAATAGGTCATCACACAGGGTGACCAATGCCATTTCTGTACCATGGCACGGCCTGAAGCCCGACAGAAATGGATCCAGGGCTTCTGTTTCATCCAAGAGCACCTGAAACTGGTCAGCCACCACCCTCTCGACCTATTTCGTCCACCGCCAAACTAGGTTTCTTCCTAATGGGCCTAATGAGTGTGTCCTTGAGGGCAGAGGGAAACCTGCCCTCAAGGAAAGACCCATTAATTATTACAGTGGCCCATTCCATTGTTGAAGGCCTGGCTGCTTTGATTAGCCAGGCCGGGCAAGGGTCCAAGGAGGAGGTGGTGGCACGACAGCAGTCAAGCGCCTTGGCCACAGTCAGGCGTAACAGGCTGAAAGGAGTCAAAAATCACCGGGCAAGACGGAGCACTGGACATTTCTGCTCAACTCACTGTACTCAAAAAAGGATAAAGGTCCCGGCAGATGGCCTCCACTTTCAATTTTAAAATTGCTGCAAATTGGTCCGGTGAGAAACTAGGGGGAAGCCAATCACTCAGACCAATTCCGGATAGGTCGCATACTATACAGACTAACTCCGCCTGCTGATTGGACACTTCGCTTATCCGGCTAGGGAAGTATGCTTGACTGGCAGCCTTTACCTTAGCCAGGTAAAGGTTAGTAGCGACCTTGACAGCTATCCAATTATAATCCATCGGCTCCTTTCTCCATTTGCGCTCTAGCCATCTCCTGACCCACTTCAATGCCTGGAGATCCTGCTTAAACCAGGGCGCTGGGCGGTCTCTGCGACGGAGAGGGCGTTTAGGAGCGATCATGTCTACAGCCCTAGCCATGGCAGTGAACCAGTCATCAACCAGAGCCTCGACAGGAGCACCTGCCAGGTCAGCCGTAACACCTCTCATGGTATCCTGGAATCCAACCGGATCCAGTAGCCTTCGAGGGCAGACCATGACAATAGGTCCCTGCTTCCTGCGAGGGGGAGAGCCATTTTTAGGGTGCATTTTATTAGGTGGTGGTCCGACCATGACAAGTGTACCGACTCTAGGTCAGTCACCATCGGACCACTCCCACTCCCATTGGTGGAAAAAACCAGATCCAGTGTGTGGCCACCCGCATGGGTGGGGCCGTTGAGATGTTGGGACATGTTCAAGAAGGCCATGGTCTCCAAGAACTCAAGAGCTGGCCCAGAGGATTCTGCCCCCGCATGCACGTTGAAATCCCCCAAAACCAATAGCCTCGGGGAACCCAACAGTGCCGCGGAGACAGAGTCCACCAGCTCCGGTAGGGAGATGGCTGGGTTGCGGGAAGCACGGTAGCCCAGCAAGATCCCAATACTGTCCCTGTCCCCAATCGACACGTGGAGAGCCGCAAGACCCGGCTTTACCACCGAAGAGCGCCTAGCAACCTCCAAGCTGGATTTATAGACAATGGCTACTCCCCCCACCGACCCTCCAGTCTACCCTGGTGTTGGACAGCATAACCGGGTGGACAGATGAGTGCTGGGGGGAACCCCCCCTCCGCCAATCCATGTTTCGGTTATGCATGCCAGGTCTGCATTCTCCTCCAGGATAAGACCTTGAATTACCTGGGCCTTATTGGATACAGACCTGGCATTCAACAACACCAAGCGTAGAGTGGAGGGGTGAGTGGTGTGGCTACCTCGATACTGGGGTTGGTCACCATCTCAGAACAATGAACAGCTTTTAAAAACAAGGAGGAGCCACGAGCAGCGAGAACAGGGGAATCCTAGTGCTCTGGATTCTCCTGGGTCTACTCCGAGACAGACGACCCCCCCCCCGGAGAAGGAGGGGGCAAGTTCCACAGGAGCGTGGACTTGTCAGCAAGTGGGAGCTTCGGAACCGCCGAATTTCAGATGGCAGTCTGATTTTTGGAAGAGGTCCCTTCCTGCACGCAGTTCGTCTCGTGAAGTCGCCATGATTGGTGAGTTAGCTGCTCGGCAAAGGGGAGGAAATTACTACCTGACTACAGAATAGAAATTAATCTAATCTGCTGATAAGCTACAGCAAGTAAAGATCAAATCTGCTATGTGAAAGCCGTTTGAAAAGGAGACCTCAGAGCGGCATAACATCGTTAATGCCTTAATACTGGAGTTTATTTTTTACTACACCACAGCACGAAAACGAAACCAACTTGTTCCCTTTCCTCTCAACCCTCCCTCCTAGAGAACTGGCCTTCCATAAATCTGTAAAGTCAGGACTTAAGAACTTTAAATAACTTTGCAATGACTCTGTTTCTGGCTACAATGTTTATGAAGTCCCCCCTTACAAGACCTTAAGAGCGGACTTGCCAATAAATCATGTGGAGATTCTGAGTAATTAATCTGTTGACTGGTACGACCATGGAAGGTGGGGGTGAGCTATCGTCGCAACTGGCAATGCATGATATCAAGGTACTTTTACAAGAATTTCAAAACTATATAATTGGACATTTGGGAAAACAAATTGAGGAGTGCAGACTGGACCTGAAAGGAATCTTCTCGGCTATGCACGAAAAAATTGAAAGCAAGGGGGAATTCCAGATAATTAATGAACAGTCTTTAATTGTGGAGAAACAGCAACTGGCACGATGCGAAGACAACTCAGAGTCAGAGAGAAAGAAGAAAAAGACTCATTTTTCTCAAGGGATGACCAAAAAAGACAAACAGGGAGGGGGCAGGAAAGGGAGAATTTATCTTAAGACTGTGTTGAAAAGAAAAAATATAAGGGAGAGATGGGCAAAGCTCAGGGCAAGTATTTACAATCAGAGGTCACATGCTATCTCGCTCCAAAATCTAAACACTGACTATATTGGGATCAAATCAATCAACCGCATAGAAATTGCTTTAAATTTTTTTTACAGATGGCATTTTAAAACTGGGAAATATTTTGTTTGGTGGTGGCATGTATAGGGAAATATTAAATATATGTGATTATGAGGCCAATTCCGGCTGGATGACACTGGAGCTGACAAATAGAAACTAGAAAGGGTGAAGGTACTTGCTGAATAAATAATAGAAGTCAAATGTTTTAAGATAGATATAACTAATAGATAAAGCAAGATGATCAATATACTATAAGCAAATCTGGCCAAATATGAAATTTAAGATTAGATAAGTGTATATGGTTTATAGATCTTAGAAATGATGATGAATAATAATGTTGGATGTTGGTTTTAAGGCATGTATATGCATACAAGCATACAAGAACTATAAGAATGACTATGCTGAAAATATTAGATACATAGTTTACTGTATATAAGAATGGAGATTATCAAGGAATCAATAGGCCTGGGTGGATTTTATGCTGGATAAGAAAATTTAAAAAGAACATGAGAATGTGATGCATGAGAAATGTAAATGATAAGAGACAGATGGATGGAAATGCAGATGAGAGAATTCAAAAAATTATTATAAATTTAAGATGTTAGATAATTATATATATGTAATAGCAATGTGGAATATAACATGTGCAGATGCACATGGATATATTATAAATAATAGAAGTCAAATATTTTAAGATAGATATAATTAATAGATAAAGCAAGATGATCAATATACTATAAGCAAATTTGGCCAAATATGAAATTTAAGATTAGATAAGTGTATATGGTTTATAGATCTTAGAAATGATGATGAATAATAATGTTGGATGTTGGTCTTAAGGCATGTATATGCATACAAGCATACAAGAACTATAAGAATGACTATCCTGAAAATATTAGATACATAGTTTACTGTATATAAGAATGGAGATTATCAAGGAATGAATAGGCCTGGATGGATTTTATGCTGGATAAGAAAATTTAAAGAGAACATGAGAATGTGATACATGAGAAATGCAAATGATAAGAGACAGATGGATGGAAATGCAGATGAGAGAATTCAAAAAATTACTATAAATTTAAGATGTTAGATAATTATATATATGTAATAGCAATGTGGAATATAACATGTGCAGATGCACATGGATATTTTATCTCTGTAGTCAGAATTTATATAATAGATAAGCTGGTATGAGAAACACCTCCCCGCTTATATGTTAGTTTTGTCACTTGTGTATGTCTTTTTAGTTTTACATGTTATTGCTTTGTAGGTATTCCTGTTGTTTGTTGTAGGTATGTATGTTATAAAAATAATAAAATGTAATTAAAAAAAAAAGAACAATGAACAGCTTTTAAGCATCTGTCCATCGTTCTTCTAACGCGAGCAGGGACTGTGTCAACGCCATATCTGCCCCTACCCGTGATCACAGAGATGTTTTGAGGCCACTCGCTGGGAGGACAGGCCTTCGATTCCATGACCAAAAAAAAAGAGAGAAAGGAAAATGAAAAAGAAAAATTAACTGACGGTAATATAAACAAATCAAATAACAAAAAAGGAATGTGGGAGGAAAAAAGAAAGGTTCCCCAAAACCTATTGAATCTCTTGCAAAAACATCATTGAAATAATGTTTGAGGATGATGGTCTTTGGTCAGAGGATATTGAGGGAAAATGTTTCCATTTTGAATCCCAATGTCAGAACAAGGGATGAAAGATACACGGAGACAGAGAGTATAGGAAAAGAAAATCATAAAGAGAGGATACAAATTACAATACACACCATCTGATCAGCTGAAATTAACTCACGTCCACGTTTCTCCAGCTCTTGCCACCTTTCCCCTAGGGATGGGGTTAGGGTGAGGGTTACGATGATGGTTATTTTTGCATTTCGTAGCACCCTGTTTCTCTTCAAGAGCACATGGATCATTCTCCCAGGCTACCCCTCTTCCCTTTCCGAAATGCATAGTCTTGAAAAATATTCCATATTGGTTGTTGTGGGTTTTTCGGGCTCTTTGGCTGGTGAAAGACTGGCGACACATCTTCATAGCATTTCGCCAGTCTCCATGGCCAGCGTCTTCAGAGGACAGCACTCTGCTCTGGTGTAGTTTGCTTGGGAGTTTGCTCCACTCCCAAGCAAACTACACCAGAGCACAGAGTGCTGTCCTCTGAAGATGCCGGCCACAGAGACTGGTGAAATGTTAGGAAGAACAACATTCAGAACACGGCCAAAGAGCCCGAAAGAAACACAACCATTAGATCCCGTCCGTGAAAGCTTTCGCGAATACATATTCCATATTGCTTTAAATTTACTAGTTTTCAATATCCCTCTTCTAATTTTTATTTCACTGGTCCGTTGTCATCAATGGCCACATTCCATATTTTTATACCATTCCTCAAGGTGAATTTGGTAATCGCTTTTCCACTTCCTTGCAAATATGAGCCTTGCTATAGGTACCATTTAATAGCTAATTCCTTTTCTTCTTTCTTCCCTTGGTTATTATTAGCCACATTCAATAAGTTAAATATTAGAATACAAATTAAACAATATATGATTTAAAATACAATTAAAATATTAAAACAGGAAAAAATTAATATTATCTGCTAAAGTGGGGTGCGGGGATTCATAATTGTTAAAAGCCTGGCTGAAGAAATGTGTCTTGAGGCGGGGCTTTGTTGCGGTGCTGCCAGCAACTCCAGAGAGGAGCTCTCTCTGGAAAAGCTGGAACCCTCCGGTCTAGGATCCCCCTTTTGAAATGGGGATCAAAGGAGAGTCTAGAAGAAGTCTCTCTGAAGCAGATGGTGAGCAGCAGAAGGAGAAGAAAGGGAGGCAGACCCGGACTTTTTTCTTCTGAAGAAATCACCGTGCACAGACTGGAGCGGGCGCCATTTTTTGGCACTGAGCCGCGAGGAACCCTTTACCGGGGGAGAGGAGAGCAATCAATATAAACTAAAAATATATAACAAGTAAGTAAGCCGAAGCCTCTGTTTTATGAAACAGCCTCATTAAGCTGAAATAAGAATGAAAATATTTGGCGGAAAGAATAAATGCAGCGGCGGGTTTATCTTATCAGTCTGACTCAAAAGCGAAACTAAGCTTCTCCAAGTGAACTATTAAAATGCCAGGCTGATTCTAAAGCCGAGAGTCTGAGATGGAAAAATAAATCTTATGTTTCTGGAGAAGAATCCCAGATAGCAACACCGTCTGACTGGATTTAAGAGACTTCGGGGGATGCAGTGTAGCTGGGATACGTTACTCTCTGCCTTCTCTGGACTTTGTGAACTATAAATAATAGAATCTGGTGGTTTTCGGGAGAAGGAGCTGACGTGGCCGACTGGACTAAGGAGCATTAAGGGGTTAATGAAGATCACAAGACGAGCTCCAAGGACAATCTACTGGACAGTTTGAGACTCTGTGACTGTTGTTTTGTTTGTGACCACGTGTGAGTCTAAAAATAGAAGCTTGCTGAACTCAGGAGAAGAAGAAATAACTGCGTCACGGTTCTAATTGATATTGTATTTGCTGGGCTAAAAGTTGATTTTTATACTACAATATTTGGACAAAGATTGGAGGGAGATCTAAGGGGAGGTTTATGATGAGGGGTTTGAATTGTTGATAAAATTGTGGAAACTGGAAGGATTTCTAGGGGGTGATTATTGTGGTATTTATACAAACCCCAAAGCCTGAGATGGACCCCAAAAATTCAAAAGAACAAATGGAGACTTGGTCTGTTCAATCCCAAAGTTCTGGAATAGTGGTGCAAGAAATAGAAAAGGAATGGCAGATTAATATACAAAGGCTAATATTAACAGGGTTCCAGCGAGTCTTAGCAAAATAGAAAATTTGATGAAAGGGACGAAAGAGGGGACAGTAGATGCCAAACAAAACTTAAATGAAGTTGTACAGACTTTAGAATCGTCTGTATTAGACATGACACCAGGTAATATGAATGCAGTAGAGAGTTATCCAGTGACCCATGCAGCTTCCAAAATTAAAAAGCATTATGACAAAAATCTTAAGGAGGCAGAGATACTGAAACCAGATAATTTTATGGTGAAAATATGGGAAGTGAAAAAAATGGATATTCTGTCAGATGGGCTGAAAGACTGTTCAATTCAAAAAGAAACGGAAAGATGGGATGTATTGTATAAATGGCAGCAGCTACCAGACAATGTTGGAATAACATAGAATAAAATTAAAATTAAATGATAAGATAAAAGCAGGAGGGTAATCAAACTGTGAAAAAGCAAAAAGTTGATATGTATTAGTAATATGAATTGATTGGATGATGCTATACTTTATGCTCTCCTATCCCCCAAAACCATTTTTCCTTTCCTACCCCCTCTTTCTTTCTGTACCCTTTATCCTTGTTTCTAAATAAAATAAAATTATTAAAAAAAAGAAAAAGAAATGTGTCTTTAGCTTTTTTCAGAAGGATAGACAGAGAAGGTCCCTCTCCTGATCTCTCGAGGGAGAGCGTGCCATAGCCTGATGAGCTTCAGACCGTTTTTTGCACTTTCCTCTTACACCGTCATTAAGAGGTTCTTCCTCCTCACGTTCTGCCATCAGATTGGTATCATCTGCATTTTGGAGGTTGTTGATATTTCTTATGGCAATCTTGATTCTGGCTTGGGATTCCTCCAGGCCAGCCTTTCACATGATGTGGTTCTGCATGTAAGTTAAATAAGCAGGGGGACAATATAAAGCCTTGTCGTACTCCTTTCCCAATTTTGAACCAATCAGTTGTTCCATATCCAGTTCTAACTGTTGCTCCCTGTCCCACGTATACGTTTCTCAGGAGATACATGAGGTGGTCAGGCACTCCCCTTTTTTTAAGGACTTGCCATAGTTTGCTGTGGTTTTTGCATAGTCAATGAAATAGAAGTAGATGTTTTTCTGGAACTCTCTGGCTTTCTCCATAATCCAGTGCATTTTGTCTGTAGTTCCTCTGCCCCTTTGAAATCCAGCCTGCACTTCTGGAAGTTCTCGGTCCACATACTGTTGAAGCCTACCTTGTAGGATTTTGAGCATAACCTTGCTAGCGTGTGAAATGAGTGCAATTGTGTGGTAGTTGGAGCATTCTTTGGCACTGACCTTCTTTGGGATTTGGATGTTGACTGATCTTTTCCAGTCCTCTGGCCACTGTTGAGTTTTCTAAAGTTGTTGGCATATTGAATGTAGCACCTTAACAGCATTGTCTTTTAAGATTTTAAATAGTTCAACTGGAATGCCATCACCTCCACTGCCTTGTTGTTAGCCATGCTTTCTAAGGCCCACTTGACTTCACTCTCCAAGATGTCTGGCTCAAGGCCAGGAACCACACTATCTGGGTTGTGCATGCGAAAACACCGCCCATATCTCCAAGGAGACGTTCGCGGGGTTCCGGAGAATGGGATGGATCCGAAAGACAGACAAACCACAATACTGCTGAGTAGAGCCCAGGGGATCTCAGCCGGGTCTTGTCTAATCCTTCTTCTCCAAAAGCCACACTCCTTTAGTAAGCCAAATAGCCAACACAGACATAACCATGAGATATACTCAGATTAATCTGGGCTGTAGAAATCTTTGGTAGCGAACATACAAGGCTAATTAATATTCCTCAGCTAGTCTGAACAAGAAACAATGCTTCTAGATAGAAATCAATCATTACTGTTTTATTAATAAAAGTTGTTAAAGTAAAGAAACCAAATGTTTAGTTGGTACATTTTCAGTACAAGGCACAGATAATTCCTCCCCCACTCCAGCTAGAAAAATAAAGAAATGAAACTATGCTAACTAATATAAAGGGTAACATAGTCCATCTCACGTGTCCTGGGTTCACAAGCTGTTGTAGATGCAATCCAGGTGTTTCCCCTCAGTCCATGGCAGAGGAAACTATTTGTAATCCATGATGGAACACACTCCACTTTCTCTCCTCCATCGCTTCTTCTTCCCAGAGTTCCCAAGGGCCAGAAACTTCTGGACAGGTCACGCCCCATATTCCCACGAGAGCTACAGAAATGCTTTGGCTTCCAGGAATGTTTCTCCTTAGCAACTAGATAAGAGATAGCCACTGTGGCTCATCTCAGAAACTACACAGAAATCCTAAATTAAAATGGATTCTATTGAGACAGGCTTACCCATAAAAACACATCTCATCACAGTGCAGGATATCCAAATCTTTCTGGTATAATTCCTCTGTGTATTCTTGTCACCTCTTCTTGATATCTTCTGCTTCTGTGAGGTCCCTCCCATTTTTGTTCTTTAGCATGTTCATCTTTGCACAAAATGTTCCTTTCATATGTCCAATCTTCCTAAACAGATCTCTGGTTTTTCCTTTTCTATTATTTTTTCCTCTATTTCTTTGTGCTGTTTGTTTAAGAAGGCCCTCTTGTCTCTCCTTGCTATTCTTTAGAAGTCTGCACTCTGTCCACCAAATTGAGTTCCTTAAATCTGATGGTTGTTGTGGGTTATTTGGGCTCTTTGGCCATGTTCTGAAGGTTGTTCTTCCTAATGTTTCACCAGTCTCTGTGGCCGGCAACTTCAGAGGACAGCACTCTGTGCTCTGGTGCAGTTGGCTTGGGAGTGTAGTATTTATGGCTGTGAGATGTTGTAAAGCTTACATCAATATATCAGAGAATTTTAGCCCAATCATAGGAAGCATCAGGAGCGTTTGGAGGGCGCCTTCCACCAGATCTACTCGTTTATATCCACATTTTGTCTTTCTCTGTAGATGGGTGATTAGTGTGTCTTGTGGATGTATTGTTGTGATAATGAGAGGAGATTATCTGTCACTGTGGTTGATGGGTGTCATTAGCTGGTCCTTTGTGTGTAGTAATCCCCTGTCCTTGTGGATGGGTGGAGTTCCTTGACCTTTTGCATGCTGTATTTTTGAGAGCTGGGAGCCAAGTTTTGTTGAGTTTCAAACTTTCCTCTTTTTTTGTTGAAGTTCTGCTGGTGCTTGTGGATTTCAATGGCTTCCCTGTGCAGTCTGACGTAATGATTGCTGGTGTTGTCCAGTATTTCAGTATTTTGAAATAGAATTTCATGTCCAGTGTGTTTTAGGGCATGTTCAGCTACTGCAGATTTTTCTGGTTGTTTTAGTCTGCAGTGTCTCTTGTGTTCTTTGATTCTGGTTTGGATGCTTCATTTTGTGGTTCCAGTATATACCTGGCCACAACTACAAGGTATCCGGTATACTCCTGCGGTGGTGAGGGGTCTCTTCTGTCCTTTGCTGACCGTAACATTTGTTGTATTTTTGTGGTAGGCTTGAATACTGATTGTAGGTTGTGTTTTTTCAAAAGTTTCCCCATGCGGTCCGTGACCCCTTTGATGTATGGCAGAAATACTTTATTTGTGGGTGGCTGTTGTAAGCAGCCCCTTATCTCCAAAGAGATTTACGGGGGTGCCGGAGACTGGGATGAGTCCGAAATTCAGACAAACCTCTGAATGCTGAGCAGAGCCACTTAGGTCTCAGCAAGGTCCTGTCTAAACTTCTTCCTCAAAAGCCAATCTCCTTTATTAAGAAAGCAACACACACAGACAAATCCATGAGTTATACTCAGAATAATCTGGCTCTAAATCTTTGGTAGCAAACACACATGGCCAATTAGACATTCAGCTAGTCTGTGCAAGAACCAATGCATGCAGATCAAATCATTACTGTTTTATTGAAAAGAATTGCTTTAGAAAAGGTTTCAGTTGATAGTAAAATAGTTCAGCAGGTACATTTTCATATCAAGACAAACGGAATACTCCCCTCCCCCACTCCAGCTGGAAAAATAAAGAAATAGAATTATGCTAACTAATAAAAAGCATAACACAGTCCATCTCACGTGTCTTGGGTCTTCATAGGCTGATGCTAGATGAAATCCAGTTGACTTCCATCAGTCCATGGTAGGAAAAATAGTCCATAGCAAATCTACAAACCATTATGGGAAAAAGCACGTGTCTGACCTTTCTCAGTCCAACTCCATCTTTCTCCAACTCCCTACCAACTCCCTTCTTCTTCCCAGAATTCTTCATAAGGAACACCCCCTCCTGGGTCTTGTTGTCCCGCCTAACTTTCTCATGGAGCTTCAGTTGTTATCATACTTTGTGGCAGAATTATTTTGACTACGAAAGTCTCTGCTCTCTGCTCATCTTAGCAACGAGATAACCAGAGAGCGAAGCTTCTCTGAAACAGCATGAAAAACTTTCCTACTACAGAACAGACTTTAAATCAAGATGGATGCTATTGGGACAATCTTAGGACTATGTATCCCATTCTAATACACATAAAAACACAAGTCATCACATGCCCCCCTGATTATCGTTAAAATTCAGAGCAGTTAATCTGATCTAATTTTAAGAAATCAAGCAAAGGTAACTAAAAAGTAATTCAAAGTAATTAACTGGTTATATCTCAAAATTCAACTACAGATTAACTATTACAATACTGAAACATAGCACTCTGTTGAATACATTGTTTCAACGTTCAGGTTCATAAGAATCTTCACAGTACATTCTAGAAAGACCATCTGCTGAGTTGCCTAGAGAACAGTTGAGTTCCAGTGCGAAAAAGCTTGGAGAACCAATTCGTCCAGCAATTCTTTTGCAGCCACCGTACCAGCCTTCTGTGCCTCGGTCCCTGTACCCAGCTGACAGAGGCAGTGGAAGCTCACCCAAAGGTTCACTACCCCCACCAGCATTAATTTCCACTTGCTTAGGGCAAATGAGTCCTTCTGCTGGTGGAAAGAAATCTCTTATCAAGGCCTTGCAGTCGTTAGGGACAAGCCATTGGACGGATGAGAAGTCTGGGAGAGCCTCTGTCTCTGTGTCTTTAAGACTGAGTTGCAGTTTGCGAATGTCTTGAGATGGGGGCAGTTCAGATCCAACAGGAACTGCTATGGCAGATTCTTGCATGACAGCAGAAATTGCACAGCTAGTTTCTGGACAAGTTGCTGTTGTATCCATTGAAGGATGGATATCTATCTCAGTTGCTTGAGGTGGCAGTGCTTCATCCTGGGTTTCCCAGGAGATGTTCTCATGCTGCTCCAGGCAAGCCAAAGAGGCTGAAGGGAGCGGAGGCAGAATTTGAGGGAGTTGTTTGATTAGATTAGCCTCGAATTCTGGATCGGAAAGGATGTTACGTGTGTCTTGAAGGCAAGTACACACTAGAAATTGTTCCTGAAGATTTGATAAAGAAGTTCCCATGTTTCTAAACATGTAGGTGTCTTACTTGACAAATTCCACTCACCCGAGAGATCCTTGCGGATGATTGACGCGTCTTGGGGCCTGTGCCAGGCGAGATGAGTGCGAATTGTCGAAAGTTGACCTCAGTCCTACTCATCGGGATCCAGAGGATGCGTGCGCGCGCTGTAGCCCTTCCACACCGGGCGTGATGAGTAGGACGATAGGTGAATCACCTCAGAGAGGGCACCATTTTGTCGGGATCTGCAAGATGAGGGGAAGTAGGGGTCTTGCAGATGAAGCCTGATTCGGGATCTGCAGATGAAATCTCCCTCCCCTCTTGACCAGCAAGGAGAAAGGAGACGAGCGCTCAGGGATATGTTTCAGGGCGGGATCCGGATGAACAAGGACAGCTTACCCTCAGGCATCTGTCCAGAGGAATCTTTTTCTCCTTTGCCGCGCCCCCTTTTTTATTGTACTCTACTACCTTTGCACTAGTTAATCAATACAGAGGTAACTAATTTCCTTGAATACACAGCAGAATAACCAGAGTGCTGGTAAACAGAGACAGCTAATTTCCTTGAATACAAAGGCATCAGTAAACAGAGTGGTTGGTAAACAGACAGGCTGGTAAACAGACAGTTAATAGTAAACAGACACAGATAACTTCAAATATACAGACAATGTAAACATTCCTGAGGAAGACACTTTAACTACATTACCCAGAGACAATAGACAGCAGGTTAATGATCATCCTTACTGGAAACTAGTGACTTGCAGTTTTAGCATGAGGCCTGCCATTGTCATAGATATACATTTGCTACTGCCACAGACCTATACATTGTAACAGCATAACAGCATAAATTTTCCCCACATCCCAACCGTTTTTTATTTATTTTGTTGAAGACAATGGCTGTTGTAAACTCCTGAAAATTCCGAATCCAGGTATGATGGTATGAAGTCAGGCTCATCTTCAGCAGAGGGCGGAATAGTATCAAGAGGTGGAATGTTCCAGGCCACTGCAATAAGCATTCAAATAGCCAAACCTGCTTCCTTGTTGCACTGAGAGGCAAAACTCATTCTTTACAACTTTAAAACATTGTTTTGATGGAATAAACCTGGAATCTTGGCAAGAGAATTAAATTTACAGTGTAGATTAAAGAAAACACAATATTGGAGAATTAAAATTACAATTACAATAAGATTGCATAACAAGAGTAATAACAATTTTCAGGAAAAGAAAGCATATTGAAAACATATTATTCAAATATATAAGCACAACATACTGCTAAGAGGCAAAAGCAAAAACCTTTAAGGTATACAGATTTTTTGCATAGAAATATGTGACACAGACAACTTCCCCATTGAAGACACACACACCATGAATTTCTTGTATGACACTTGACTGGAGAAATACATATAGAGCTTGGCAAAAGGACAGCAACTTATTTTGAGGGATGAGTAGTAAAGAATGATGCTTGTATGCATCTGCCTGGCTTCGGGGCAAAGTTCTTAAACTGTACAACTGACTGAATTAAAAAGTTGCCTGCTAGTGCCCTTAAATTTCCCCTGGACTGAAAATATGTTTTTACAGGCAAGCATGTCAGATGAATCAGCATCACAGTGTACAAAATTGCCTACTGTGGGGCCTACTTGTAGGGAATAATATGTTTCTCTGTCTCAGGGATAAACAGACAAAGTTTTCATATTACATTAGAAAATAATTTTCAAGGAAAACTGTGACATGTAAAAGAATAAACATACAGTGTCTACAACAAAATTAAATTCAGCATTAGAGAAAAGCTCAAAGGCTAAAACTGCAGTTAATTCTGAGTATAAAACTAAGAATTGCTTCTCTAAAATTCAATACTTTAAGATCTGGCTAACAGAGGAAACACATGTCATGCACTTTTATCCTGCAGAAAGAAAAACAAACATTTTTGACAATTTACAGCATTTGCAACAAACATTTTCTCAGGGATGTGACACTGTTACTCCTGGAAGGCAGAGACAGGAATGCAGGCTTGTATGAAGTCCCATATGCTCACAGCAATGCAAGGTATGATAGGATTTGTAGTTCTAAGAACATGGAACCTAGAGTGTGCAGGACATCATTTGGATCCTTACAAGTGGCTTGAGTGTAAACAATGCTTTCTCCAGATTGGAAGGTGATGGGGGAAAACTTTCTGGTTCGCCTCCTCCCACCCCAATATGCAGCATTAGTCTCTCTACTGTCCAGGTGGGAGGCATTCTTTGGTGATCTATATAATTGCCATGTCCGGCTGAGTAGGACTTTTCATTCAAACAGGATTAGCACATGGAAAAAGCAGTTCAAAACAAGCTTCATGTTGGTGTGTAACAGTTACCCCCCTTAGATTCTCTTCTTCCTCCCCTTCCTTATATGATGCATCTAATGCTTGTAAAGCTGCTTTTGTACCCCCAGTCTATGATATCAAAGAAATCTGGGCCTGGGTCTCAATTCGCTGGGACATAATGCAACTTTGGCTGAACCGGCGGAGATACTGAGGTAGCTGCTGATTCTTTCAGACCAGCAAGGAAGGGAGTCAGGCATGCAGTTTGATTTGCTGATTGGAATGCGTTTATAGATACTTCTGCTGCTTGAGTTAAAGCTGTTGTCATGAAGCTTTGCTGAACAGCAGTAGCAAATGCAGCTCCTCCCATAAACATTAGAGGACCATCAGGGGATGCACCAGCATTAATTTCCACTTGCTTAGGGCAAATGAGTCCTTCTGCTGGTGGAAAGAAATCTCTTATCAAGGCCTTGCAGTCGTTAGGGACAAGCCATTGGACGGATGAGAAGTCTGGGAGAGCCTCTGTCTCTGTGTCTTTAAGACTGAGTTGCAGTTTGCGAATGTCTTGAGATGGGGGCAGTTCAGATCCAACAGGAACTGCTATGGCAGATTCTTGCATGACAGCAGAAATTGCACAGCTAGTTTCTGGACAAGTTGCTGTTGTATCCATTGAAGGATGGATATCTATCTCAGTTGCTTGAGGTGGCAGTGCTTCATCCTGGGTTTCCCAGGAGATGTTCTCATGCTGCTCCAGGCAAGCCAAAGAGGCTGAAGGGAGCGGAGGCAGAATTTGAGGGAGTTGTTTGATTAGATTAGCCTCGAATTCTGGATCGGAAAGGATGTTACGTGTGTCTTGAAGGCAAGTACACACTAGAAATTGTTCCTGAAGATTTGATAAAGAAGTTCCCATGTTTCTAAACATGTAGGTGTCTTACTTGACAAATTCCACTCACCCGAGAGATCCTTGCGGATGATTGACGCGTCTTGGGGCCTGTGCCAGGCGAGATGAGTGCGAATTGTCGAAAGTTGACCTCAGTCCTACTCATCGGGATCCAGAGGATGCGTGCGCGCGCTGTAGCCCTTCCACACCGGGCGTGATGAGTAGGACGATAGGTGAATCACCTCAGAGAGGGCACCATTTTGTCGGGATCTGCAAGATGAGGGGAAGTAGGGGTCTTGCAGATGAAGCCTGATTCGGGATCTGCAGATGAAATCTCCCTCCCCTCTTGACCAGCAAGGAGAAAGGAGACGAGCGCTCAGGGATATGTTTCAGGGCGGGATCCGGATGAACAAGGACAGCTTACCCTCAGGCATCTGTCCAGAGGAATCTTTTTCTCCTTTGCCGCGCCCCCTTTTTTATTGTACTCTACTACCTTTGCACTAGTTAATCAATACAGAGGTAACTAATTTCCTTGAATACACAGCAGAATAACCAGAGTGCTGGTAAACAGAGACAGCTAATTTCCTTGAATACAAAGGCATCAGTAAACAGAGTGGTTGGTAAACAGACAGGCTGGTAAACAGACAGTTAATAGTAAACAGACACAGATAACTTCAAATATACAGACAATGTAAACATTCCTGAGGAAGACACTTTAACTACATTACCCAGAGACAATAGACAGCAGGTTAATGATCATCCTTACTGGAAACTAGTGACTTGCAGTTTTAGCATGAGGCCTGCCATTGTCATAGATATACATTTGCTACTGCCACAGACCTATACATTGTAACAGCATAACAGCATAAATTTTCCCCACATCCCAACCGTTTTTTATTTATTTTGTTGAAGACAATGGCTGTTGTAAACTCCTGAAAATTCCGAATCCAGGTATGATGGTATGAAGTCAGGCTCATCTTCAGCAGAGGGCGGAATAGTATCAAGAGGTGGAATGTTCCAGGCCACTGCAATAAGCATTCAAATAGCCAAACCTGCTTCCTTGTTGCACTGAGAGGCAAAACTCATTCTTTACAACTTTAAAACATTGTTTTGATGGAATAAACCTGGAATCTTGGCAAGAGAATTAAATTTACAGTGTAGATTAAAGAAAACACAATATTGGAGAATTAAAATTACAATTACAATAAGATTGCATAACAAGAGTAATAACAATTTTCAGGAAAAGAAAGCATATTGAAAACATATTATTCAAATATATAAGCACAACATACTGCTAAGAGGCAAAAGCAAAAACCTTTAAGGTATACAGATTTTTTGCATAGAAATATGTGACACAGACAACTTCCCCATTGAAGACACACACACCATGAATTTCTTGTATGACACTTGACTGGAGAAATACATATAGAGCTTGGCAAAAGGACAGCAACTTATTTTGAGGGATGAGTAGTAAAGAATGATGCTTGTATGCATCTGCCTGGCTTCGGGGCAAAGTTCTTAAACTGTACAACTGACTGAATTAAAAAGTTGCCTGCTAGTGCCCTTAAATTTCCCCTGGACTGAAAATATGTTTTTACAGGCAAGCATGTCAGATGAATCAGCATCACAGTGTACAAAATTGCCTACTGTGGGGCCTACTTGTAGGGAATAATATGTTTCTCTGTCTCAGGGATAAACAGACAAAGTTTTCATATTACATTAGAAAATAATTTTCAAGGAAAACTGTGACATGTAAAAGAATAAACATACAGTGTCTACAACAAAATTAAATTCAGCATTAGAGAAAAGCTCAAAGGCTAAAACTGCAGTTAATTCTGAGTATAAAACTAAGAATTGCTTCTCTAAAATTCAATACTTTAAGATCTGGCTAACAGAGGAAACACATGTCATGCACTTTTATCCTGCAGAAAGAAAAACAAACATTTTTGACAATTTACAGCATTTGCAACAAACATTTTCTCAGGGATGTGACACTGTTACTCCTGGAAGGCAGAGACAGGAATGCAGGCTTGTATGAAGTCCCATATGCTCACAGCAATGCAAGGTATGATAGGATTTGTAGTTCTAAGAACATGGAACCTAGAGTGTGCAGGACATCATTTGGATCCTTACAAGTGGCTTGAGTGTAAACAATGCTTTCTCCAGATTGGAAGGTGATGGGGGAAAACTTTCTGGTTCGCCTCCTCCCACCCCAATATGCAGCATTAGTCTCTCTACTGTCCAGGTGGGAGGCATTCTTTGGTGATCTATATAATTGCCATGTCCGGCTGAGTAGGACTTTTCATTCAAACAGGATTAGCACATGGAAAAAGCAGTTCAAAACAAGCTTCATGTTGGTGTGTAACAGTTACCCCCCTTAGATTCTCTTCTTCCTCCCCTTCCTTATATGATGCATCTAATGCTTGTAAAGCTGCTTTTGTACCCCCAGTCTATGATATCAAAGAAATCTGGGCCTGGGTCTCAATTCGCTGGGACATAATGCAACTTTGGCTGAACCGGCGGAGATACTGAGGTAGCTGCTGATTCTTTCAGACCAGCAAGGAAGGGAGTCAGGCATGCAGTTTGATTTGCTGATTGGAATGCGTTTATAGATACTTCTGCTGCTTGAGTTAAAGCTGTTGTCATGAAGCTTTGCTGAACAGCAGTAGCAAATGCAGCTCCTCCCATAAACATTAGAGGACCATCAGGGGATGCACCAGCATTAATTTCCACTTGCTTAGGGCAAATGAGTCCTTCTGCTGGTGGAAAGAAATCTCTTATCAAGGCCTTGCAGTCGTTAGGGACAAGCCATTGGACGGATGAGAAGTCTGGGAGAGCCTCTGTCTCTGTGTCTTTAAGACTGAGTTGCAGTTTGCGAATGTCTTGAGATGGGGGCAGTTCAGATCCAACAGGAACTGCTATGGCAGATTCTTGCATGACAGCAGAAATTGCACAGCTAGTTTCTGGACAAGTTGCTGTTGTATCCATTGAAGGATGGATATCTATCTCAGTTGCTTGAGGTGGCAGTGCTTCATCCTGGGTTTCCCAGGAGATGTTCTCATGCTGCTCCAGGCAAGCCAAAGAGGCTGAAGGGAGCGGAGGCAGAATTTGAGGGAGTTGTTTGATTAGATTAGCCTCGAATTCTGGATCGGAAAGGATGTTACGTGTGTCTTGAAGGCAAGTACACACTAGAAATTGTTCCTGAAGATTTGATAAAGAAGTTCCCATGTTTCTAAACATGTAGGTGTCTTACTTGACAAATTCCACTCACCCGAGAGATCCTTGCGGATGATTGACGCGTCTTGGGGCCTGTGCCAGGCGAGATGAGTGCGAATTGTCGAAAGTTGACCTCAGTCCTACTCATCGGGATCCAGAGGATGCGTGCGCGCGCTGTAGCCCTTCCACACCGGGCGTGATGAGTAGGACGATAGGTGAATCACCTCAGAGAGGGCACCATTTTGTCGGGATCTGCAAGATGAGGGGAAGTAGGGGTCTTGCAGATGAAGCCTGATTCGGGATCTGCAGATGAAATCTCCCTCCCCTCTTGACCAGCAAGGAGAAAGGAGACGAGCGCTCAGGGATATGTTTCAGGGCGGGATCCGGATGAACAAGGACAGCTTACCCTCAGGCATCTGTCCAGAGGAATCTTTTTCTCCTTTGCCGCGCCCCCTTTTTTATTGTACTCTACTACCTTTGCACTAGTTAATCAATACAGAGGTAACTAATTTCCTTGAATACACAGCAGAATAACCAGAGTGCTGGTAAACAGAGACAGCTAATTTCCTTGAATACAAAGGCATCAGTAAACAGAGTGGTTGGTAAACAGACAGGCTGGTAAACAGACAGTTAATAGTAAACAGACACAGATAACTTCAAATATACAGACAATGTAAACATTCCTGAGGAAGACACTTTAACTACATTACCCAGAGACAATAGACAGCAGGTTAATGATCATCCTTACTGGAAACTAGTGACTTGCAGTTTTAGCATGAGGCCTGCCATTGTCATAGATATACATTTGCTACTGCCACAGACCTATACATTGTAACAGCATAAAAGCATAAATTTTCCCCACAGTAGCCCCACGTAGAGCGCGTTGCAATGATCTAATCTTGAAATGACGAGCGCGTGTACTAAGGTGGTGAGCGCCCCCGAGTCGAGATAGGGCCGCAGCCGGGCAATCCGCCAAAGGTGGAAAAAGGCGGAGCGGACAACCGACGCCACCTGTGTTTCCATGGTGAGCATCGGGTCCAAATGTATGCCCAAGCTGCGGACCCCACTCACCGGAGCCAGGGTGGCCCCCCCAAACGAGAGAGAGCCAACCAAGCCACCAACCACGGGGGGGCCCACCCTCAGGACTTCTGTCTTGTCCGGGTTCAGCCGCAGGCCATTTTCCTGCATCCATTCCAGTACATTCCCCAGGCAGCGCTGAAGGGACAGGACGGCATCACCTGCAGTTGGTAAAAAGGAGATGTAGAGCGCTCCACACCCCCTGATGACCCCCGCTAGCGGCCTCATATAGATGTTAAATAGCATTGGGGAGATAATAGACCCCTGTAGAACCCCACAGTTGGAGTTCCACGGGGCCGAGACACTCTCCCCAACCTGAACTCTCTGGGGGCGGTCCTCCAAGAAGGAACGGAGCCAGGCTAACGCCAGGCCACCGATTCCCATCTCGGAGAGCCTCCCCAGGAGGATACCGTGGTCGACGGTATCAAAGGCCGCCGAAATATCGAGGAGGACCAGCAGAGACGTTTTGCCCCTGTCGGCCTCCCTCAGCAGGTCATCATACAGGGCGACCAATGCCGTCTCTGTACCGTGACGCGGCCTGAAGCCCGACTGGAACGGATCCAGGGCATCTGTTTCATCCAGGAGTGCCTGAAGCTGGTCTGCCACCACCCTCTCCACCACTTTGCTCATGAAAGAAATATTGGCGACGGGCCTATAGTTGCCAATTTCGTCCGCCGCCAAACTAGGTTTCTTTCGTATGGGCCTAATGAGTGTCTCCTTGAGAGCAGGTGGGAACCTGCCCTCCAGGAAAGACCCATTTATTATTGCTGTGGCCCATTCAGTTGTTTTCGGCCTGGCTGCTTTGATTAGCCAGGCCGGGCAAGGGTCCAAGGAGGAGGTGGTGGCCCGACAGCGATCAAGCACCCTTTTATAGATGATTTTAATTTTATTGCCTTTTTTGGGACTGTAAAACGTGCGCAGAGTAGATCCCTCTAGGTGGGCAGTGTAAAAGCTAAATAAATAATAGACAAAGAGATCAAAGCAAAAAGGTCAAAGGGATGATGGAGGGAAGAGATGCTTCAGTTGTGGGGAATCTGCAAATGTTTGTACGTTTGTCTTTGTGCCTGAGTGTGACACGGTGTGTGCGCACGCAACGCGTGTCAAACGGGTGGCCCTGTGGAGAAGAAACCTTGAGAGAACCGGAGCAGGGAGAAGAACTCCACTTCAGGCTGTCTAAAAGGAAGCCGAAGTCTACGCCCCTCATCCTTGGAAGTCTCGAGCAGAAAGCTTCACGTCAACGGAGGCGCCGGGGGGGGGGAGAAAGAGCAGCAGCCAAAGGGAAGACCCAGGCGTAGGGGGTCCAGTTCTGGTCGCCGCCCCTCAGAAAAAGACGAGTGGGGCTGGAGACCGGGGGGGGCAGAAGGGAGCGAGGCAGAAGAGGACGGGGCTGGGGCACCTCCTTGATGAGCGCTTGACATGATTCAGATACAGTATATGAAATTATGCAGGGGTGTGTGTGTGTGTGTGAATCAAATGGATGTAGGGGAGCCTCTTTTCCCTCTCATGCAGTACCAGAACCCCCAGGGGGCATCCACTCCAATGGGGTGCTGCTGGAGTAAGAAACGAGAAAATATTTCCTGACTTGGCATGTTAGTCTGTGGAACTCCTTGCCACGGGATGTGGTGTCCAGAGGGGTCTCCCGGAGAGTGAGGTGCCCCTTGCCCCTGACTCACCCCCCCTTCAGAGAAGAAGCGGGGGGGCAAGGGGGCGGTGTCGCTCCTGGCCTGGAGGGCAGGAAAGCAATAGCTCCTCCTGCCCATTCTCCCCCCCATTTGGTCCACGAGTGGGGGCACTGGAATGGGGGGGCAGAGGAGTCACGTGTGTTTGTGTGCAGGCCCATGGGCAGCCCCTCCTCTCCCCCCCGCTTCTCAGGATGGGAAGAGAGGAGGAGCCGCGGGAGGGGGAAAGGGGCAGGGGGGTGTCTCTCTCTCCCCTTCCCCTTCCGCCCCCCCGTTCCGTCTGTCCTTTCCACGGGCCCTCCTCCTCACCGCTGGCCTCGCCCCCAACTCTCCTCTTAAAGACTGCTTGTCTAGTAAGAGATCACCCGCGGATGATGATCAGGGCTGGAGAGGTGGAGAGAGGGAGGGAGGGAAGGGAAGGGGAGAACGGAAAGCAGGAAAGGAGGAGGGGGGCTGCTTCTGGCGCTGCGTCCCCCTCCCACCAGAACCAGAAGTGGAGCCCGTGCCCCCTCCCTCGCCCCTCCCCTCTCCCCCCCTCTCTGAGGTTCCGGGTGGAGGTGGGGGCGATTTGGTGGGCCTTTATTGTGGGGGGAGAGGTGGAGAGCAGTGGGTCACAATTGGTCACAATTAGAGTGGTCACAAATAGAGTGGTCACAATGAATGAAATAAATAAAATAAAATAAATAAAATTGGGGGGCCCTAGAAAGAGGTTGCCACTCTCCCCCCAAACTTCCGGGGAGGGACAGGGGGCTTTCTGTTTCCTTCTGTGTGTGGGGGGGGTTGGGGTTGTAAATCTTTAGTGGGGCTTGTGTTTCTCCCTCTGTGTGTGTGTGTGTGTGTGTGTGTGTGTGTGAGAGAGAGAGAGAGAGAGAGAGAGAGAGAGAGAGGAAAGAGAGGTGGGGAGTCAGGGCGGGACCCGATATCCCGATACTCCAAAGGGGCAGGAGAGATTCCCCCCCTGAGCAAAGCCCCCTGGGCCCCCTTTACGTGTGTGTGTGTGTGTGTGTGTTTTATCCCCAGAGTCCCCTCATGCTTGCCTCTCCCTCCTCCCCCCCATTGTTGTTGTGGTTGTTCCCCCTCTCCTCCCCCCAAAGACCTTCTCCAGCCGAAGTCTGAGTGGGACCCCCCCCAGGAACCCCCTTTTGTTGGAAAGCTTGGGGGGAAGTTCATGGAAAGCCTCAAGTGGGAAATGGGGGCCTTTTTGGGAGGGGAAGAGGAGGAGGGAGTCTAGAGAAATGGGGCTTGGATGGGGGAGGGGAAGGACTGGGAGGGAGGGATGTGGATGTTATTCTTGATGATGATGTTTCATTTCTGTGCCGCCCCATCTGGCAGCCAAGGCAGTTAATTGTCTGAATCTCCTCTTGGTTTCCTGGAAGACTTTCTTAGAGGCAGGAAATTCAGTCATTAGATTGTTAATTAGCTTAGAATTCATTCATTCATTCATTCATTCATTCATTCATTCATTCATTCATTCATTCATTCATTCATTCATTCAAAATTACGTTCTTCCTCTTTGCTTCTTTACGTCTTACTGTTTTTGTTGGCGCAGGGGACGGTGGTCGGCTGGACGGCCGGACCTTGGGGGATTGAGAGGCTGAGCGAAGGGCCTCCTGGAAGGTCTTAAAAAGCAGACGGACGTTGTGTGTCATCATCATACAGGTGGTGCCACTAGAGGACCTGCAAGGAGGTGAGCTATGAGGGGGGAGTTGCAAAATGGGGTGGCGGAATTAAGAGGTAAAAAATGGGTTGCAGTGACATATATTTAAAAGAACCTGGGGGGAAAACAGTCTCCTCCCCCCACCAGCCCCAGACACCGGACAATCCACTCAGTCTGCTCTGCATGAAGGCCTTGCCGGGGGAAGGGAGGTCTCTTTGTTTTGGTCCCTTCCCTCCTCGCATGGGAGGGGGGGATAAATTGGGAGAGGGGCCGAATGGAAAGTCTGGATCCTGCCCTCCCCCCCCCCAGCAAGACATCCAGGGCCTTTCTCTGTGCATGTCGGTGGGTCCTCCTCAACCCCCTTCTTTCCCCAGATCCTGTACACAGCCTTTTGGGGGGGGAGTGGCAGATGGGGGAAAGGAGGGAGCATCCCCCTCGCTCCCAATTTCTCCTTCCTCCAGCCAACCCACCCCCAAACCTCACATCCCAGGTCGGGTGTGGGCTTTGGGGGAGAAGGCGGGTCCGTCCACCCGCCCCCCTCCATGCCTGGCCTGCCATCCAGAGCCTCTTCTGGATCCCCCTCCCAGTCTATAGTGTTTGAAGGGGACTCTTCAGAAGCACGTGGTTCAGTGGCTCTGGGTTGAGGAGAGCGAAGGCAGACTAGATCCCCCCCTCCCGACCAGATCCCATGCTGGGGATCCCCTGCAGGAAGGCGGGTGGGTAGGTTGGAGGGATATCCTCCCTCTTCAAGTGTGTGTGTGTGTGTGTGTGTGTGTGTGTGTGTTGGGGGGGCTTCCTGGTGGCCTTGCATAAAAAGCCTCCCCCCCCCAGGGAAAAGCATGGCAGAAAGAGAAGGAGGCCAGAGGTTTCGGGCAGAGGCGGAAAGGAGATCTCTCCCCCCACCCACCCCCAAGGAGAGGCTCCTCTGGCCAGCTCTCCTGGCTGCAAGGAAGAGGCTTCTCTGCTTGGGGCTTTTCTCCTGGACGCGCCATTCAGAGCCGTCTCGTTTACAAAAGGCCCCTCCCTCCCTCCCTCCCTCCCTCCCAGCTTTTTTCTCTTCATCCCCTGCTCCTTTCTCTGCCCCACCGGATGGAAGAAGGAGAAAGGCAGCTGTCCAGAGGGAAAGCCTTTCGCTCTTCCTTCCTCCCGGGATCTCTCCAGAGGGATCCTTTGGCTCCTTCTCTTCTCCCAGGAAAGGGGAGGGGAGAGTGATCTGATCTCTCCCGGAGGGAGGGAGGGAAAGAAGGAAAGGAAGGAAAGAAGCAAGCTCCATCTCTCTCTCTCTCTCTCTCTCTCTCTCTCTCTCTCTCTCTCTCTCTCTGGGCAAGTCGAAAGATGGCAAGGAGCCTTCCTGCTTGCAGAAGGGGGGGGGCGGGTGGCCCCCGGTCAGTCTGTGCAAGGGACACCCACAAACACACGCACACAAGTAAATAAAAGGGCGTCCCTCTCGCTCTGTCGGCCACAAAGGCCAAAAAGGCACAGTCTTCCCCCCAAATACAGACACACTTCTTCTCCTCCAAGTCTTCTCTGTGTTTTTTTGGGACTCCGCCCTTTTTTCCCACCTCCATCACATGCTTACGGGCTTCTCTTTGGGCAGAATACCCCCCCTCTCTTGATTCTCTGTGGGGGGGAGAAGAAAGCGGGAGGGGGGGAGGAAGAGGGGACCCTAGAGCTATGAAGGCGGAAGAGGCGCTGCTCTAACAGGAAGCGGAATCCCCGGAGGTCGACCCCCCTCCCCCTCCCTCTCCTTCCCCCCCACCTCTATGGGGCTCCGAGGATCTTCCCCTCAATCAGATCTGGGCAGGAGGTGGGAAATGGTGGGGAGGCGCGGAGGGAGGGAGAGCGGGGGGGGAAAGAGACGGAGGGGGGGTCATTTCCCCGGAAAAAAAGGGAAAAGGAACCCAGGTAGCAAATCTCCCCTTAAGGCTGGCCTTTTGCTTCTTCTTGGTCTCCCCCCCTGTGTGGGGGGAGGGGGCTGTCTGTCTTCGGGGGGGGGGAGAGAGGGACTGCTGGTGTAACCACTCATTTGAAGCATTAGTTGCCTCCAGAACAGTCCCAAATCGTTGTCCCTTTGGGTGTTTTTTGAGTTTGGGGAACAGATAATAGTCAGAAGGAGCCAGGTCAGGAGAATAGGGTGGATGGGCCATCCCTTGAAAGCCTAAGGAGGTCAGTTTTGCCATTGTTTCAGTGTGTGACGAGACATTGTCATGCAACAAGATGACACCTTTGGAGACCTTACCTCAAAGTTTTTCCTTGATGTTTTGCCTCAGCTTTGTCAACAAACCACAGTAATATTTTGCATTGATGGTTGAACCCTGTTGGAGGTAGCCCACCAGCAGAATTCCCTTCTTGTTTGTTTGTTTATTTATTTATACCCCGCCCATCTGAGCTAATAAATTAGAAATTATTCAAGATGGGGAAAAAAAGGAAAGTATAAAGAAAAAGAAGCGTGATCAAGAGTTAACTGGAGGGAAGGCCTGCACAAACATCCATGTTTTTAGTTGTTTTTTGAAAATACCCAGCGAGGGGGCCGCACGAATCACCGGAGTGTGATTGTTCCAAAGGTGAGCCACCGTCGAGAAGGCCCAATTTCTAGTCCTTTCCTTACGGGCCTCTCTCGGCGTCAGGCTCTTCAGCCTTACCTCCTGACCCACACGGGTGATCCCAAAAAACTGTTGCCATTTGCTTCTGCACCGACCTTTGCACACGGAACTTCTTTGGCCTGGGGGAACCACTGTGCCTCTATTCTTTAGACTGTTCCTTTGTCTCAGGATCATAACAGTAGATCCATGTCTCATCACCAGTTAGTTTGCCCAGGAAATCTGACAGATTTCTTGCAAAATGTTCCAAAACAGCTACCAGTGACTCCACACGTTTCCTCTTTTGTTCGGTTGTCAAAAGTTTGGGGATCCACTTTGCTTCCAGCTTTCTCATTTCCAAGTCGTTGTGGATAATGGCACCAACTCTCTCACATGATATTCTCAGATATATAGCAATACTTTTGGCTGATATTCGGCGGTCCTCCATGATCCTGTCATGGATGGCTTTCACATTTGCAGGCACAGAGACAGAAACAGGCCTTCCACTGGCTTTCTCACTTTCAACACCGAAATGGCCAGTTTGAAAATTGACAACCCAACGTTTAACTGTTGCATATGAAGGGCCACTGTCACCCATAGTTTGGGACATTTCATCATGGATCTGCTTTGCACATTTCCCTTGGAAAAACAGCACCTGGATTGTGGTCCTATGCTCTTCCACACTGTGCTGCCATGTTCACTTTGGACCAGAAACTGAAAGAAAAGTTAAAATCATAGGTAGTTGATTCTTGTACTATTGAATACAGACAAATTGGCCAATACACCCTGCAATTTATAGCTTCCTAGCTCAATCTTTTCTGGGAAAGGCTCAATACTTATCAGCATCCCCTCATATTTCCATTAATAAATTAGAGCTGGCTAATCCATTTCTACTATACAGTGGTGCCCCGCATAGCGACGATAATCCGTTCCGGAAAAATCGTTGCTATGTGGATTCGTTGCTATGCGAAACAAAGAAGCCCATAGGAATGCATTAAAACACGTTTAATGCGTTCCTATGGGCAAAAAACTCACAGTTAAGCGAAAATCCTCCATACGGCTGCCATTTTCACTGCCTGGTAAGCGAGGAATGGGCACGAAAACACAGCGGGCAGCCATTTTTTTAAACCCAGTGGCCATTTTGGAACTGTTGATCAGCTGTTAGGAAAACATCTCTATGAAAAAATCGGTAAGCGAAACAGCTTACCGATCATCGCAAAGCGATTTTTCCTATCTAAATCGTCGCAATGCGATCACTTTTGTGATCGCAAAAACTTAATCACTGTGCAGATTCGTCGTTAAATGGGGCACCCGTTAAGCGAGGCACCACTGTATTTCTTTGTTCGAAATATTTTCTCCTTAGAAAGGACCCAAGAATTGTTTGCATTATTAAAAGACAATAAGAGCTCTCAAGGGTAACTATACAAATATTTAAAAGGATCAAAGTGGGGTTTAAATGCATGGAATGTGGAATGAGCTTTAGTTGGAGTGGTCAGGTTAGGTCACATGAAAGGACTCACTGGGGAGAAACCACATAAATGCATGGAATGTGGAAAGAGCTTCAATCAGAGCTCCTGATAAGTTAAGGCATAAGGAACTGATTCAGTTTTGTGCTCGTTTTTACTGGGAAGAATAAACAACCAAATGCTGATGTAATGCAAAACAAAGAGAAAAAATGGAGTGCATTTTGAAGTGCCACTTCTCATGTGGTTTACTTTTATCATTAATTAACAGAGATATCACAAAATAGACGTGGAACCATGTGCTTATAAAATGAGAATAAGCATATAATGTGCAATGGAAGCTTTTACAAAATTAGTGTAAAAAGAGAAAAGGATAGATGTGCTAAGGCTAACTGATGAACGAAAAAGCATGTAGTGAAGAGAGAGAAGCTGTCATTTGTTGTATAAGTCCTTATCATCCTAAATAATAATAGTAATTGAATTTTAAAGAGGGTACCAATGAATTTCTTTTCTATATATTTTGTAAACAAAAATATGTACATTCTGTATTATTTATGAAGAATGAGGCATTTCTGTGCTATTCTATTGATAGTATACTGCTTTGTAATGGCAGGGATTGTTGGACGGAGTGGAAATTTTGGTTTTTCAAGCTCTGGTCTCTTCGGGCTCTGGACTGCACTGGGTCGGAGGTGACCAAATCCTTTGATCCTTCACATCTGAGCTTCTCGGGGGCTGGAAAACCCAAGACTTGGGAAGATTTGGTTTTGCTGACTGATGCAGAACAAAGGGATATAAATAAATATTGGGAGAGATCTCACACAAACTGTTATTAGAAAGGAACTGAGAACCGCAGATTTTTTGGTTTCATGGAGTACAACAGACGGTGGAACTGATGCCGGGTGAAAGTCCTTGGAAGAGCAGGAAGATAACTGTGAGGCAGTGACAGCCAGCAATGGAATTTACACATGGCTGGGTGTCAACAAACTTTTCTGTGCATAAACACACTGCAAAATAGTGCTCGTTTTTTACTTTTTAAAGTTTTAATAGTTTTGCATGTCTTTCATTGAAAAGGATAAGCTTTTTTCCTTTTTATCATTGTATTCTTAGGAAGTTTGCAGTGTTCTCAAGATTTATTCTCTGTCTTTCTAGATTATGATCTCCAGTGTTTTAATGTGTTTGTATTTTAGATTGAAACACGTCTTAAATTTTCCCTATTATCTAAATTTAAATTCCGGCATTTTTTTACAAGGTGCAATCATGTGTTTTAAGTAAGCCTGCAGTATTTGCAGAACCGTATGACGCTTGGATTTGAAGATCTGTACCTACAGTTTTTTCCTCACGCCTGTAAGAGTGCCTTACATAAGTTTTTGAAATTAGTATATTTAAGTATGGAGTCTAGAGATGATGTAATAAATGGACTTTTATAGAATTAACAAGTTTTGGAATTGGCTGGAATCATTGCAACAATGAAAAGACTTCTTACGAACTACCCAGATGAGTTCCAAACACCTTGCCACTGGTTGTCTGTATGAGGGAGAAAGTCATTCTATCTATACCTATATTGACTGGATTGCCCCCCTAGGCCTGGGGGTGGGGCCTAGGGGTGGGACTTCCTGCTTTGAAAGAGCGTGTCCCAGGACCCAGAACCCTTTTCCCTAGGAAGCTGGACTGAGGGCGAAGGCCAGGTCTGTTTGCATGGATGCCTTGCTGAGTTTTTTTTCCCCCTGGGCTTTCTTTTTGTCTCCTGAGCACTTGGCCTGGGGGTGGGGCCTAGGGGTGGGACTTCCTGCTTTGAAAGAGCATGTCCCAGGACCACGCCCCGTTGCCTTAATGTGGTAAATAGGAAAGCCAATTAGATTTGCATAAGCCTGGGAGTCTGGAAAGTTTTAAGGATCAGATCATACTTTTGCACTAGTAAAGAGCAGGCCGGGTAGGTGGGGCTCGTCAGCCATGGAAGGCAGCCCATCTAGGAGAAGGAAAACTCTGATTTCAAACCTCCACTGCCTTGTGGCTATATCCACTCATGGAAAAGGCTTCAGGAGTTAACCTTGAGGCAAAATCCGGAGCTGGAGTCCCGAAGGCAGCATGTGTCGTTCTGCCAACTCCTGCGACATTGCTGGAACCAGTTGTACAGTGGTGCCTCGCACGAGTGCCTCACACAACGATGAATTCACACAACGATGCCTTTTTCTGTTAAATTTGCTGCCTCACACAGCGATGTTTCCTGTGGGGGATTTTCACACAACGATCTCCCTTTTCGCTCCTGTAAAAGTGTCTTAGAAAATGATTGCAATGGTTAGTCCACCTCCTGAAACCTATGCAAACTGATTTTGGTGTTGTTCTGACACTTCGTTAATTTATGATGATTTTTTGAATTTTCTCCATTGGAAACCATTGGATGGTCTGTCTAATGGTTTCCAATGGAAAAAACAAAAAATCATCATAAATTAACGAAGTGTCAGAACAACACCAAAATCAGTTTGCGTAGGTTTCAGGAGGTGGACTAACCATTGCAATCATTTAAAACAGCTTCCAAACATTGTAAGACACTTTTACAGGAGCGAAAAAGGACTTCGCAAAGGCATTGAAATGTATTGAGTCAGCTTCAATACATTCCAATATAGGAAACATTGTTTCACTCAACGATGTTTCCTATGGGGATTTTCACTGAACGATGGCAATCTGTTCCAATTGGAACGGATTAACCGGTTTTCAATGCATTCCTATGAGAAATGGTGTTTCACAGAACGATGTTTCACACAACGTTGATTTTTTTGGAACCAATTAACATTGTTGTGTGAGGCACCACTGTATTGGTTCTTGCCTTTCCATTGGATCATTTCAGCAATGTGGAGAGGGGGGATCTGCTGCTTGGGTAACACCCTATCCTCCACATTACCTTACCTGGGCTTCATGTTCTGGAGAGGACACTCCTCGATTCAGAGCATGTTACCATAGTCTCTTGAGACTGAAGGATGCCTATGATGATGCTGTTCTTTCCTGAGAAGAGGAGAATCCCATGGAGCCCCAGAGAGAGAACATATGGCCTGTCAGAGAAGTGACATCTCCATGGGGAGAATGGAAATATTAGAGAGATGAGAAGAGTCACAGAGAAAACCAGGAGGATAGAGATAGTTCTGGGTGGAAGTTCCATCAGAGGAAAGGAAGGGCCCACCAAGTAAAGGAACATTAGGGTAGCAGCAGAGGTGCAGGAGAAAAAGAATGGAATAAGATAGGAGGGAAGAGAAATATATCTTGAAGGGAGACACAGGAAGGTGGAGCGGTAGAACGGTAAAAGAAGGAGAGGATATTACCACAAGGCTGGGAGTAGAAGAATGGAGAAACCACATCCCATGAATGGAGAAACCCTGGACCAAACAGTGGGAGAACTTGGTGATGACTCAGGAAGAAGCAGAAAGGAGTTGGCGAGAAGTAAGAGTGGAGAAACCCTCGTATTGGGGAGAGAGTGGGTCAGAAAGATCAGGGAGGAGAGAGGCATGTTAGCTGAAGAGAGAAAGGGAGAGATGGACCAACCCCTCAGAGAGGGCTTTTGGCAGGACCTGGTGGGTCAGTTGTCTTTATTGGAACCTGTGGGAAATTTTTAGTTTTAGAGCTCTATCTTGTGACATAATTATGTATTGTTCTGTGGTGCTTGGTATAATGAAGAATGTTATTACAGTGGTGCCTCGCATAGCGACATTAATCCATTCCGGATTAATCGTCGCTATGCGAAAACATCGCTGAACGGAATAAAAAAAGCCATAGGAACACATTAAACTTTGTTTAATGTGTTCCTATGGAGGATAAACTCACCGTTCAGCGATGTTCCTCCATAGGGGCGGCCATTTTCGGTGCCTCTAAAGCGAGGCAGCACAGCCGGTCGGCCATTTTAGAACCGCCGACCAGCTGACCGAAAATGGGGCCTTTGGCATTTTCCCCCAGCTGAGTGGCGGGGCTCCCGCTCAGCTAGGGGAAAATGCCCCCTCCGAAGGGGAATCCCGGCGGTGGCCTTGGAACAACCCTTCGGAAGGGTCCTTCCGAGGCTACCACCGGCATTTTCCCCTAGCTGAGCAGCGGGAGCAGTCCTTTGGAGGCTCCTGCCACTCAGCTGGGGGAAAATGGGGCCTATGGGGAAAACATCGCAAAGCGATTTTTCCCCATAGGCAACATTGCAAAGCGATGGCAAAAGAAATTGCTTTTTTGCCATCGCTATGCGAATTCATTGTTAACCGTGGCACTCGTTAAACGAGGCACCACTGTACTTCTGTGTGCCTGTGTGGAATGTGTAGACAAAATAGTTACTCAACGCCTGTTTGGGCAAAATCTTATCTTTATGCTAATATGGTACTTAATAAATAGACGTGTCTCGGGGTGAAGAAGAGAGACATTTTCCAGAAAGACATTTTCCCGGAAGAAGAAAGACATTTTCCTGGTGTGTATGTGTTTGTGTGTTTTATAAGGGAACAGTCTTTTGATTATGGAGGTATTTTCTGGAGGGCCATGCGTGGCAAAGCTATTGATTGATTGATGATTGATTGCAAAAAGGTGCTTCCTTCCCACCGCCACATCGTCTGTAGCAGTGGTTCTTAACCTTTGTTACTCAGGTGTTTTTGAACTGCAACTCGCAGAAACCCCAGCCAGCAGAGCTGATGGTGAAGGCTTCTGGGAGTTGCAGTCCAAAAACATCTGAGTAACAAAGGTTAAGAACCACTGGTCTGTAGGATCCTTACAGTAACTCTGCCTAATTCATTGTCTCGGAAGGGGAAGATAACTACCTGTTACCTGTTACTCCCGCTCGTTCCTTTCCTCTTGTTTCCCTTCAATTTTGGGGGGGAAACTGGCTGGATGACTGGGTGGCAAAAGGAAAAAAGCCAAAGAGCCACTCAGGGGCCTGGCCAAAATGTCCCTCAAAGCGGTTCAAACGTCCTTGAAAAGGAACTTCGAGCCGTTCCTGGGACACCCGAAAGCCAGGCCAGGGCGAGCAATGCGTTACTTCCTCCCCTCCGTGGGGGGGCCGGGTGGGGCGGAGGTGAGACCCCCCCCCAAAAAAAACTCCCTTCCTTCTCCAGGGGAGCTCCTTTTTGGCTGGGTGGCCCGTCTGGTAATAGGGACCAAACCCCCTCCAGGCCCCGCCTCCCTGCTCTCCCCTCCCCCCCCCGCGCCCTTTGGGGCCTTTCTCTTCCTCCCCCCCCCGCCCTTTCCCCCTCCCCTCCCCCCCTTCAAGGCCAGCGGTTGGAGAGAAGGAAGGAAGGAAGGAAGGAAGGTGGGGGGGGCTGGAGGGGGGCCATTTGGAGAGAAAAGAGGAGACGCCCCTCCCCCCCTGGCCCCCCTCCCTCCGCGATGAACAACCCCCCCCCCCCGTCTCTCCTCCTTCTTGGCCTCAGGTATGCACAAACTGTGGGGGGGGGGAAGAGATCGCTGGCCCCTCATGACCTCCCCTCTTCTCTCTCTCTCTCCATTCTCTGCGGGGGGGGGGGAGAGAGAAAGCGGGAGGGGGGGAGGAAGAGGGGGACCCTAGAGCTATGAAGGCGGAAGAGGCGCTGCTCTGCCAGGAAGCGGAAGCCCCAGAGGTCGCCCCCCTCCTCTTCTTCCCCCCACCTCTATGGGGCTCCGAGGATCTTCCCCCCCCCAATCAGGTCTGGGCAAGAGGTGGGCAAGGGCGGGGGGGGATGATTTGGCGCGGAGGGAGGGAAGGAGGGCAGTGGGGGGGGAGGGAAGAGATGGAGAGGGGGGGTCATTTCCCCGAAACAAAAAGGAACCCAGATGGCAAATCTCCCCCAAGGCTGGCCTTTTGCTTCTTCTGGGTCTCCCCCCACCCTCTGCGTCAGGGGGGTGTCTGTCCGTTTGGAGGGGGGAGGAAAGAGGAGTCCAGATCCCCCTCCGAGCAAGGCACCCTTGGGGGCGGGGTGGGGGGTCGGTCCCGGGTTTTCCTGCTTGGCGACCCCCCCCCACAAAAAAAATCACACCTTCTCCCTGTGGGTTTTCAAAGGGGAAGGAGAGAAAGGGGCCTGACTCTCTCCCCACCCCCACTCCAGCGCCGACCTCGAAGGGGAAACCCGACCTTAGCATCCCCCCCCCCCGCAGTTCTGTGAAACCTTGGAGAACTTATTTTTAAGGCTGCAAACATGCCAAGGCCAAGGGGGGGAGGGCAGGGCCTCTGGGGCCCCGATCCCAGGCTGTGGGTGGAGGGGCTCAGCCTCCGGTGGGGGGCCAGGCAGTGCCAGGCTTCATGCAACCAGCTGGCACGTTCGGGGGGGGGGAGAAATAGCCGCCTAGAAATAGCCGCCTAGAAATAGCCGGCTAGTGTGGTCCATCGGTCCAGATAGGCGGGGTATAAATCAAATAAATAAATAAATAAATAAATAAATAAATAAATAAATAAATAAATAAATAAATAAATAAATAAATAAAAAATGACAGAACAAAACTATTGTGGTGAAGAGATACCTTTCTGGGTCACCAGAGTTGTTCGCTCTGACAGGAAGATTTCTGTAGGTCAAGGAAAACCAGACTCATTCATCTCTGAACGGGAGTCGCTGCCTGTTTCTGTCAGCCTTTAGGCCGGATGAAGGAAAGGGAGGCCGACCTCCGGAGAGCTGTTTTCTCCAACGCCCGCCTGCTCTGTGGCTCTTTTGCGCAAGAGATGGTCTTTCTCCTTTTTTAAACCAACACTTCCACACACTCTGCCCGTTTGCCTTTTAAAACCCATAAGGCTGTTTCTAACATTCTGGGCGGCCTTAGGCCCTCTGACCAGGAGGAAAGGGGGCTACGAAGGAGACTTCCTAAATTCTGAAGGAAGAAACAGGCATGTTTTCTTAGCCCGGTTGCCTCGGCATGACAAAGAAATCAAGGGTGGGTGGGGTGGGGGGGAGGGAGTGCTGTCTGTTCAGGCTGAGGTTTCTGCCCCCTCCTGAGCTAGGCCATTCCCCCCCCCATGTTTCTGTTGGGTGCAGAAAAGTGACCCCTCTGTGCAGTTTCAAAGGGACCGGGGTTGTCTTGGGCTGCAAAGGGACTTTTGTACGGGGAATCTGCTCAGGAATCCCGTTTGGGTTTGGAACAAAAAGCATCAGCTTGTCGTCCCAAAGTCCTGCCGAGAAAAGGTGTTTACAATGTCCGCAAAATGTGTTCACCCATGAACTTTGGTCTAAATTTCAAATTCCACCAAAGAGCTAGCTACCTGGAAAACCTAATCATCAAAAAAAATACCGGCAGGCCTTTTCAGGAGCGAGATTTAGCTACCTTCCATCGGCAGTTTTAGAGGGACGTTACCACAGTATACAGGTTTCCAAAGAGAAGGAGAAGCAGCTACTCTCCTGGTGACCTCCACCCAGGCCTTCCTTTGCCCACACTTTGTGGGGGCATCCAGGAGACGGAGGTGATGCCCTCCCCCTCGAGAGGAGGAGCCTCGGATTGAGTGGGGCATATCTCTTTTGCTGCGCCTCTTCTTCCTTCGCTTCTCCTGCCCATCCACCTCAAGTCCTTCTCTCCTTGCAATGAGGCTGGGGAGCCCCTCCCACCACAGCCCCCCCCATAAATGTGGTTGGCTGTGTCAAGGTTGGTCTGGGGCTTTCTTACGAGGAGCTCTTGCCTCCCCCAACACAGTACCAAAGCCTTACCAAGAAAAGGTTTTTTGCATTAACCCCCGCTGCTGCTTTTTCTGGCCACCTTCGCCTCCAAAGGACCTTGAACAGAATTACTTCTCGTTTCTTCTGGCCCAGTGTTTCAAAATCAGTCAGACGTAATTGTTGCAGCTGTCCAGTTTGTCAGAAAACTGAGACTCATGTTACTGAAGCTGAACTTCAGAGTATGCCTGTTATTTTCAAACCTCTTACACAAACGGATTTGAGACATTGTGGGACCTTTTCCGCCTAGTAAGATTGCTTTCTCCTTCCCGCTTCCAGTGGCCTTTGAGGAGGTGACCTCATACTGACCCCAACAAAGCATGGGATCTTCTGGATCGAGGCTTGAGATCTCTGCACGACGACCTCCAGCTGGAGATATCTGGGAACGACGTCTCTCCAGGTAACCTTACTTTTTTTCTAAATGTCTAGAATATATATGCAATAGCAATTCTCATTACTCCCTCCTCCCACCACACTCTATGTCCCATTGCACACATAGGATACAAGAGCTTCGAAACATGCTCTTAAAATGTTCACATTTCAACCTGGCTCATGATGCCCCCAAATGCAAGAGCATCAGAGGCTGATATTAGCTTTGCTACTCATCGGTATCTATGAAATGTTTCCTTCCTCTATAAATACATTAACGAGGTGGGATGGAGGGGATTTTGTTCCTTTGACTGCCTGAAGCTTCTTTCTTAATTTTTCCTGTACTGCCGTCTGCCTTCTTTCACTGTGTCCAGTTGTAGCCAAAACCCCTTGAGGCTTATAAAAGGCTTGTAAACCAAATTTTCCTCATTTCTGCCCCCCCCCCCGGATTAGAAAAGGTGTGAAAGGGAGGTGGAGAGGTGCGGAGGAGAAGAGTCGGCTGGGGAGAAGGGAGGTCAGGTCCCTCCCCCTCCCGTCCCCCCTTTGACCCTTTCTTGGCTGATTGGCTGGCTGGCTGTCCCCATCTCTGTGAGTCCATTACAAATATCTTGACACCCCTCCTAAATAAAGTTTTGAACATTCCCATTCTACTTGACAAAACTACATGTCTTTCTTCCGGAAGAGGTTTTGTGAAGAGGTCAGCAATATGGTCTTTACTGGGGCAAAATTCAACTTTTACTTTCTCCTCTTTTACAGCCTTCCTTCCATCATAGTTTTTTGTACATGCATTTGCTTCTGCCTTTTACACTTGTATTCTCAAATAAACTGATACACAAAAATCTTTGAGAAACTGTTTGATCCACACTTTGTTGTTGTTTAGTCATTAATTTGTGTCTGACTCAATGTGATCCCATGGACCAGAACACAAAAGTCTCTCGTGTCTTCCACTACCTCCTGGAGTTGGGTCAAATTCATGTTGGTGGCTTCGATGACCCTGTCCAACCATCTCATCCTCTGTCATCCCCTTCGCCTCTTGCCTTCACACTTTCCCAACATCAGGGGCTTTTCCAGGGAGTTTTCTCATGAGATGACCAAAGTACTGAAATCTCAGCTTCAGGATCTGTCCTTCCAGTGAACACTCAGGGTTGATTTCCTTTAGAATGGATAGGTTTGTTCTCCTTGCAGTCCAGGGGACTCTCTTGCACCACAATTCAAAAGCGTCAATTCTTTGGCGGTCAGCCTTCTTTATGGTCCAGCTCTCACTCCCATACATCACTACTGGAAAGACCATAGTTTTGACTATGCGGACCTTTGTTGGCAGGGTGATGTCTCTGCTTTTTAAGATGCTGTCAAGGTTTGTCATTGCTTTCCTCCCAAAAAGCAGGGGTCTTTTAATTTCATGGCTGCCATCACCATCTGCAGTGATCATGGAGCTCAGAAAAGTAAAATCTGTCACTACATCAATATCTTCCCCTTCTATTTACCAGGAGGTGATGGAACCAGTGGCCATGATCTTGTTTTTGTTATGTTGAGCTTCAGACCTCTTTCACCCTCATTAAGAGGTTCTTTAATTCTTGCTCACTTTCTGCCATCAGAGTGGTAGGTTTGCTGGTGTGGCACCCCTCTCCCTGACGAGATCTGAAGGTTGCTGGTGTGGCGCCCCCCCCCATCGAGATCTGGAGGTTGCTGGTGTGGCGCCCCCCTTCCTGACGAGATCTGGAGGTTTGCTGGTGTGGCGCCCCCCCCTTCCTGACGAGCTGTTCCAAGCCTGTTAGAGTCTGGGGCTGTGATTGCCAGGTCCCTGTGGCTGCTGGCGGTGACTGAGTGGTCCAGGACCTCTGTGAATATCGTACTGTTGGTGTGGAGAAGCAGACCATCTCAAGCTTTGGAGACCAGCTTTGAGACTAGACTGTAGGAGGAAAGAGCCGACTCACAGGGCGGCCGCAAAGAGGAAAGAGCTGACTCACAGGGCGGCCGCCATGTTGGTCTCCCTAAAGGCAGCCTCCCTACTAAGACTGGTCTGCTCACTTTGTTCTTCCTGGGCCATTTACAAAGACGCCTCATTTCCCTTACAAGGAAGGGAAAAGGAAAACCCAGGGAGTGAACATCTTTCTGACTGGACTTCATTGTTTTGATGCTGCCCATGCTCGTTACTAAGAACTATGTGAGGCAATCTGTGAGTAACATCCTCAACCCCGCATTGTCCCTGTTACTAATATTAAACTTAACAACTTTCGAAATAACACCAGTAACACCAAGACTAGTAAAACTAAAAAGGACAAGGCTGCGAGGAGGGAGAAGACAGAACTGGAATATATATGAGGCCATTGGGTATTTTTTTTAAAAGTTAAATTTATATGTGGTTTTTTGTATCGTGATTTTTATTTATAACATTGTGTGGGGATTTTTAAAAAATTATAATATTGTATAATGTTGTATCTGTCTTTGCACTCTTGTTTAAGTTGTGTTAGTATTTAGGGTTTTGCTTTTCTGATTTTCTTTTTCCTTCCTTTTTGATATGGAGCAGAAGGCCTGTTTTTCCAGCGAGGGGCCTTTTAACATCCTGGTGATCACGGGCAGAGGGAGATATGGCGTTGGCACAGTCCCCGCTTGTGTCAGTAGAACAATGAACAGATGCTTGAAGGCTGTTCATTGTTCTGAGACTGTAACCAACCCTCAGTATTGAGGTAGCCAGCCCAGCCAGCCCTCCACTCTAACCCTGGTACTCCTGAACACCAGGTCTGTATCCAACAAAACCCAGTTGATTTATGATCTTATCCTGGAGGAGCATGCAGACCTCCCCTTGCTCTTATCTGTCCACCCGGTTATGCCATTCAGCACCAGGGTAGGGGGAGTAGCCATTGTCTTTAAATCCAGCTTGGAGGTTACTAGGCGCTCCTCAGTGGTAAACCCAGGTCTAGAGGCTCTCCACATGTCGATTGGGGCCAGCAATGGTATTCACATGATAGATCTGCAACTTCTTTTTCCTGTCTGGAGTTTCTATTTCGTAACCCACCTCATTAATTTTCCACACCACCTCATAGGGCCCGTGCCATTTTGACAGAAATTTAGAGGTGTCAGTGGGTAGTAGCACTAACATGTTTTGCTCGGGTTCGAATTCTCGGGGTCTCACTTTTTTATCCTAACACTCTTTCTGCTTAGCCTGGGCATGCCCCAGGTTCTCTTGGACTACTTCCCAGGCCACCTTCAAATTGTTTCTCATCTCCAAAATTTGTTGCAGAGCATTCTGTGATGTATCTTCACCCTCCTCCCATTTTTCTGTCACCAGGTCTAAAAGCCCCCTGGGCTAATGCCCATACAGTAACTCAAAAGGTGAGAAGCCCATCGAAGCTTGAGGGGCTTCTCGAACTGCAAACATTAAAGGATTAACAAACATATGCCATTTTCTAGGTTGTTCCAACACCATTTTCCTTAACATCCCTTTTAAGGTGCAGTTTAATCTTTCTACCAGGCCGATTGCCTGAGGATGATAGATGGAGGTTTTGAGGGGTTTAACCCCTAATAATTACCACATTTGCTTAAAGGTCAAACTCATGAAGTTGGACCCTTGGTCCGTCAACAATACCCTCGGGAACCCCACCCGGGGAAACACCCCTAGCAACTCCTTTGCCAAAACTTTTGCTGTTGTAGATCTTAGTGGTATGGCTTCAGGGTCACGCGTAGCATAGTCGATTAAAACCAATATATACTGGTGTCCCCCTTCTGATTTAGTCAGAGGACCCACAATGTCCATGGCTATTCGATCAAAGGGTCCATCAACAAGGGGCATTGGAATCAATTCAGCCCCTGGGCCCGCTTTGGGTTGGGTAAGCTGGCACTCTGGACAAGATTTACAAAACTCTTCAATTTCCTTTATCATTTTAGACCAGAAGAATCTCTGTTTCACCTTTGCTAGGGTCTTCTGGGCAGCTAGGTGTCCCGCAATTGGCAAGTCATGGGCCCAATGCATGACCCATGGCCTCAAATGTCCCGGCACCACCAAGAGGGCCTCTTCTTTTCCCACATGTTTGTGGACATAGTATATTAACCCCTGGCACATTTTGAATTTCGCTTCATTGTCCGGTGTGGCCCCTTCCGGTACCGCCATTTGCAATAGCTCCTTCAAGCATTGGTCATCTTGCTGCAAATTTCGCAGCTGATCCCTAGAGAGTTGCATCACTTCTGCTTCTCTTTCCCAATTGTTTCTTTCCCCCATCTTCCACCCTTCCAGCGAGGTCCTCAAGGCCTGGCCAGTCTCTGCCTAACAGCATTTCCCTGGAAAGACCTGGGACTATCCCCACCGCTAGTTTGGCTTTTTGATCCCCAGTAATTACATCCGCTTTAGGTGTTTCATATTCTTTGGAATCGCCATGAATGCATTTGATTATTACAGTCTCGGGGACGCAATGTCCTTCCATTTCTTTTACTAAAATTCGGGTGCTCCATGCGCACTCCTCTGCCGGGCAGAATTTTTTTATGTGGCCGAACTGGCAGCAGCTAAAGAACGCGGACATTCTTTCTTTGCCCAGATTCCAAGTAGGCACCAGCTTGCTTTTCACCAGATCAGTGGTGATGGTTTGGCGCTGGATTCTCATACCGGTCGGGTTCACAAACTCTATCCGGTCTGGTCCCGGTTTCTTTGCACTCAGTTTGGGTCCACCTCGTGGAGCTCCTTGACTCGCTGCCTCCTACATCTTCTCTTTGTAGTGAGTTTTCTCTCCCAGCGTCGTAGGACGTGTTGGCCACGTGTCTTCGGCTCCTAGATAGTCTTCTAGTAAGGTAACAGCGCCTTCTACACTGGTGGATTTGTTTTTCAACTCCTGGGCCCCGAGCCCAGCGTGGATATCAATTGTTCCATGATTATCAACTCTAATACTTGTTCTGCCGTTTTCCCTTTTGGTTGTACCCATCTCATGGCATTCACTCTCATTTTCTGTGCCAAAGTCCTTGGATGTAACCCTGGTTTTAATTTCAGCTCTCTGAAGCACCGTTAATATGCTTCTTCATTTAAGTTAAGCGTGTTCAATATGGCTGTTTTTTCTTTCTCATAATCTCCCTCGTCTTCTGGTTCCAGGGTATCCACTATTTCTTGTGTTAACCCAGTTAGGTATGGGGTTACGATCAGTGCCCATTGCTCTTTTGGCCATTGAGCCAGCATTGCGACTCTCTCAAAGGTGTTTAGGAATGCTGCCGGATCATCTTGGGGACCCATTTTCTGTAACTTAGTGGGGGGTCTGGTAGCAATCGGTGCCCTTATTTTCCCGACGGTGGTGGTACTGTTGTGTGACAGCCTCCTCACACGTCACAAAGGAGCTGCCACGTCACTCTCTCTCACACACTATTCACGCTGCCACCAAACATTCCCTCATAAAACTCTTCAGACAAAAATATGATTTTTGAAATAAAAAATATTGTTTATTTGTGAGAACAAAAGGAATGGTAAATCACTTTATCAACTAAAATAAAAGGCAATCTGTAATAATAAAGTATCCCCTCATAAACACTCTCTCTCAGACCTTCACTTTATATATATAACACAGTACTTCATAACATGTACACGCCCTAACTCCCTAACTCCCTATCAGGTCCCTATCCAAACCCTATCTAGTTCATATCTTGTCCCTATCTTAGACCCTATCTGACTCACACCTCATTCACTCCTCCCTTAAATACCATAACTCCACCCTCTGAAGTCCCACCTCCCGTCATGCTATAGGCAGATGAACTCTACACACAGCAATGACAGGCAGATGACATCATCACTACCGTCACATTACCTCCCCCCTTATAAAAGTTGTTTTGTGGGGGGAAAGCTAAGGTGCTTTTCACCCCAAAACAACTGCACATAGAACAAAACATTGCATACCCCATTACAACACTTACCACAACCATATAACATATTTAAGCATAACTATCTCATTTAAAATATACTTACACTTTAAACAAGCAATTGCATAAGTATATACACAGATAATAATGCAACAACAATAACACATTTTACAACTTTTACACTTAGTTATATTTTAAGAGTCCATGTTTGTTCAGCCGTCGTCTTCAGGTCTTCGGGATAAGGTGTCAGTAACACCATTCATTGTCCATTTGACAACCTTACCCTCCAAGTCATAGTCCTGCAAAAGGAGAGCCCACCTCATTAGTTCACAGTCCTGGGCTTTCATAGTCTTTAGCCATATAAAAGGTGAGTAGTCCATGCACCAAATGAAGTGTCTTTTCCAGATGTAGGCCTTCACTTTCTGGATCGCATAAACGATGGCCCAACACTCTTTTCCGATGGTCGACACGTGCTTTTCTCCCTTTCGAAGTCTCTGGATCAGGTAGGACACAGGATGCTGGTCTCTGTTGTCATCACACTGGCACAGCATGGCTGCTACCATGGCCTTCGAAGTATCGGTGTGGACGATGAATTATTTATTTAAGTCTGGAGCATGCAACACAGGGTGGTTGGTTAATGCTTCTTTTAGCTTTCCAAAAGCCACCTTGCAGTCATGGGACCATGGAACGAGGTCATTGCTCCTTTTCTTCATCAGCTCTGTATCAACTCGATTTAACACTACCTTGGCTACATCAGGTTTGCTGGAGAAAACCTGCTGATACTTATTAACTAAGGTTAGATCACTCAGCTGTTCTATGAATAGAGCAGGGCTGATCTGCACCTCCTCTGAGATAAACTTTTGCTGACCCCTCCCTTCCCAGAAAGGTAACTCATGCTCTCCTTTATCAGCTGCTTTCATTTCAAACAGCACATTTTTTTCTTCACTACAATTTGGCTTAAGGGCATTTACATAAACAACCCTCCTGCCTAGGTGTTCATCTCCCTTAATAATGTCATTGAGGTTATTCATTTCATGAATAACTCTATATGGACTGTTCCAGTTCAGTTGTAACTTGTTCCCCTTGATGGGCCTCAACAGAAAGACCTCATCTCCAGGAATAAACTGAAGTTCCCTAACCTTTTTGTCATACCACAGTTTCTGTTTGACTTTTAGTGGTTTTAGATTCTCAGCAGCCAAATCTAGATTTCTTTCGAGGCTGTTTACCACAGGGTCTACACATGTGACCACATTTTGGGGGTTTCTTTTAACAATCTGATCCCAATTTTACTTAATGAGATCAAGCGGACCCCTCACATGTCTCTCAAATAATAACTCAAAAGGGCTGAAACAAGTGCTCTCTTGTGGGACTGATCTGTAGGCATATAAAAGTAACTGTGGGTTTTGGTCCCAGTTATTAGAGTTCTCAGTTAAATAGGCTGTAATCATCCTCATGAGGGTTCCATTGAATCTCTTTGCCAACCCATCACTTTCCGGATGATAGGGAGAATTCTCTAAGTGTTTTACTCCACAAATCTGCCACAATTTATTTATAAGCCTGGATGTAAAAGATGATTCTATAATGTCTGCTTCAATACTTTTAACAGGTGTAGAGACTTCTGGTAACGGGCAGTCTGATCACTGTTATAACTCTGTTTCTGGCACACCTCAACTTTCTGACAGAAATTTCTAATCTGTTTTTCTATTTCAGGCCAATAAAACTTCTGGGTTATTCTCTGGTTGATTTCAATTATACACAAATGTACAGCGAATATGTCTGAATGTCGCTTTTCTAACTTCATTGGACGGTATTTATCTGGTACCATTAACTGGCTTCTAATCTCAAGTTCCCCTTTTGAAATATTTATCTGTTTCTCTCTGTATAGCAACCCTTGTATAGGGGATAACCTATATCATGTCCCCGCTCAACCTTCTTTTTGTAAGACTAAACGTTCCAAACTCCCTAAGCCATTTCTCGTAGGACATTGCTTCTAGACCTTTAACCATTTTAGTCGCCCTTCTCTGGACACGTTCCAGGTAGTCAACATCCTTTTTGAATTGATGTGCTCAGAACTGGACACAGTATTCCAAGTGAGGTCTGACCAAAGCAGAATAGACTTGTACTATCACTTTCCTTGATCTAGACACTATACTCCTAGACACTATACTCCATTTTACTAAATTGAAACCAAGCTGTGTATAAGATTCATCTGATTTCTTTGACAATTTTCTGAATTTCTATCTCAGGTGTTCTGCATTTATGCTAAATCTAGCAAAAACCATCTTTTTAAATTCTGAATAATCTTTACTTATTTCGATTGGCATATCAGTGTAAACTTCAGCCATTTTCCCACTGATTAGAGACCTTAAAATTATCATTTTCTCTGACTCTCTGACAGAAAAATCTGCACATGTTCTTTCAAAAAGTGTCAGGAATGATTCTGGACAGTCCCCCTGTTTATAAGAAGGGAATTTCTTTAAATCTGCTTTTGAAAACTGTCCCTCCTCAAAGCTAGAATTTCGGTTGTTGTTATTATTTTGGTTCATTAATTCTAGCCTCCTAATCTCAAAAGACATACGCTCTTTCTCCAGTTCAAATTGTCTCTCTCTCTCCTCTTTCTCTAGGGCCATCCTTTCCCTTTCTACTCTTTCCTCCTTTTCAAGCTGTATCAATTTTTCCTCTTTTTCTAATTGTTTCATTTTGAATTCATGTTCCAACTCAAATTTTCTTAAGTCTGTTAAAGGTTCCCTAGAGGATTCTTCCTCTTGCGCTGAGGAAAATCTTTCCTCTTCGCCATTAAGCTCATCTCCTGAACTGTCAGCCATCTCTGAAGATCTCAGTTCAATTTTAGATTTCTTACTGCGAGTTAAGGGCATTTTTATTCACAAAAAGACCTTTTCTATTTTCAAGCCTCTGTTTAAAATCACTTTTTTTCCTTTCCTGTGCTAAGGTCTGATATTTAGTTGCAGTGTACTCCAGCTGGCCTAGCTATGCTGGTAACTGTAACTACACTCCTCTGGCGTCTTCTTCCCCTTACACTGGGCCCCTTGCCAAACTAAGGATACTTTATATTTCTCTTTATTTTTCTGCCTTTGGCACCACTTTAATTTTTATTACAGCTCTACCTGGTTCTGCTGTTTACAATGGAGATCCCTCAGCTTTGCTGCCCTTGGTCTGTGTCCCCACAGAGTTCACCTAACTCTGGACACGCTGACCAAACCACCACAGCCTCTGCTTTGGGCCACTCTCCCTCACAAAATGGACACCACAGAGCTCCTATATCAGTTCTCCCACTCTGAAGCTTAAGCGCCTCTCCACTAAATTTGCTCCCCTTGAGTCAAATTCTAGAGAGTTACCCACGCTTTACACTTCAGGTGACCCTAACTGAAACCCTTTTGCTCTGGTCACTTTGGCCGAGGCTTTACTGGACCACTCGTATCCCAACCGCTGGACACCAGTTTTATTGTGACAGCCTCCTCACACGTCACAAAGGAGCTGCCACGTCACTCTCTCACACACACTATTCACGCTGCCACCAACCATTCCCTCATAAAACTCTTCAGACAAAAATATGATTTTTGAAATAAAAATGTACGTTTATTTGTGAGAACAAAAGGAATGGTAAATCACTTTATTAACTAAAATAAAAGGCAATCTGTAATGATAAAGTATCCCCTCATACACACTCTCTCTCAGACCTTCACTTTATATATATAACACAGTACTTCATAACATGGACACACCCTAACTCCCTAAGTCCCTATCAGGTCCCTATCCAAACCCTATCTAGTTCATATCTTGTCCCTATCTTAGACCCTATCTGACTCACGCCTCATTCACTCCCCCCTTAAATACTATAACTCCACCCTCTGAAGTCCCACCTCCCGTCATGCTATAGGCAGATGAACTCTAGCCACAGCAATGACAGGCAGATGACATCATCGCTACCGTCACATGTTGTGATCTGAGTTTTCTGTAGTTCTATAATCAAGCGCTGTTGATCTGCCAGTTGTTTCATCAGTAGTTCTTGACCCTCTGTTATTTGTCATATCCATTTATCCATATCTGTGTGCCGGTGTGACTGCCCGCCAGGTTGGGCGTCATTATGTGAGGGTTCGGTGTTAAGGGGGTCTGTCACTTGCAATAAAGTATGAGACGGTTTTAGCTTTTGAACCTTCTCTTCGTTTATTAACAATTCAACATTAACTGGAACATCTTTTGGAACGGGTTCTAAAGTCTCTTGTGGTCTAAACTTCAACTGCAAGGGAGTCCAAACATTATTAACAAAAGGGTTAGTTTCATCAAATGCCCATGGTCCAGATACAGTGGGGGCTCGACTTACGAACGGTTCTACATACGAACTTTTCGACTTACGAACCTGCCCAATAGGAAATTACATACTCAACATACGAACTTCCCTCAAGTTACGAACAGGAAAAAAGTGCCCCCTCCCTCCCCTTAGAGGCTTCTGGAGGGGGAAAAGGTCAGAAACTTAAAAATAAATAAAAGAAAGCCACTTACCAGGCCTTGGTAGTCCCCGAACTGCAGGAAAAAGAGTATCAAACAGATAAAAGCTGACACCAAGAAAGGAGCTTGGCAGCCATTTTGTGCTCTTCTCCCCGCCTAACAGCTGATCAGCTGGCTCTGAAGAGGCTTGGGAAGGCTTGCTCAGCACCTAAAAAGCCTGCCTGTGTGTCTTTATGCTGAAAAAATCAGCACAACGTGCTTTAAAACATGCTTTAAAATTGGCTTCGTTGGAAAAAAAGATTTCAAAAGTGCTTTTAAAACTGTTCCCTACGTCCCCCTCCTTTCCTGATCTTTTCTTGACCTAAGAAAAAAAGAAAAGATATCCCCCTCTAGTGGTAGAAGGCGGAAAAGCAGCTTCCCTTAAGTTTCCCATTAGTTTCTATGGACGGAAAAGAGCAGATACGGATTAAATGGTTTTCAATGCATTCCTATAGGAAATGCAGATTCGACCTACAAATGTTTTGACTTACAAACTGCCTTCCAATACGGATTAAGTTTGTAAGTCAAGCTCCCACTGTAATATCTTCTCTGTGACCGGTTCTTCGCCGTCATCTCCTTCTGGCTCTAGTAGTGGAAGGGTCTCCTCGTCCCCACTCCAACCCCAGAATGGGGAACCCTCTCCTGGACTGGCCAGCCACGGTCCAGGTAGACCCCCGTCTTCTGCAGCTCCGTGAAATGCCATGCTTTCTTTGCTTCCAGCTCTCTCGCCACCGCTTCTCTCTCCTCTCTTAACCGTCGCCTCCAATCTTTCGCCTCAGTCTCTCCCCGATAAGATGGATGGGGTTGTTGTCCCTGGCATCTCCTTCTCTCCGCCTCTTCATGGTGAACCTTTACCTGCTCCCAGTTTCCTGTCCAGGGATCCTGGACCCATATCATTTCCCAACCTCCCAGGATCTTGTCCTGCTTCTCCCTTATATCCCCTGCCCTCGCCTCTATCTCCCCTCCCTCCTTTCCCACCAAATTTCTCCTGGTTTTCTAGGATACATTTAACCCTTTCATCACATGTACCAGATGCCTAGTATCCACCCCTTGATGTCTCTGCCCTTCTTTTCCTCTCATGTGTCCAGCTTTTGTTTCCACCTGCTTGTTCTCTTTTCTAGGTGGAGAAGGTGGGGGGAAGTCTGAGTCGCGTTAGAATGTGACGGGTGCAATGGCACTCCTACATAAGCCTCCTGGCCCTGGCCTGGGGTTTTATAGGGCCCAAATTAATTCCAACCCTGCCAACAAAGTTCATAACCTCTTCATACTCCCCGGGTCGGCTGAGCCACTCACAATTTGTCATGAACTACCAAGGTCCTTCTTCTCTGTCGGTGTTCCACTCTCGGAAGTGGCTCTGCCCTTCCCTGCCTCCTCCAGCAGCTGACTACTCCCATGAGAAAGTGTGACAAGGATTCTCCCCACTAAGCTAGTGATTGGTCGACTGCAGGAAGAGGCAAGGACGGGCCAGCAGAGCTCCATTCTGGATTGGTGCACTACTGGAGAATAAGGTCCCCAGCACTGCACAGTGAGACATGACTGGCCCAGCTGGCCTGTGGGATGTGAGAGCGTTTATGTGCTTCAACTCTAATTCTGCGTACATGGATTATGCCGGATGGGGCCCAAATTAATTCAGGAACATCTTTAGGAAAGAGTTCTATTATGTCTCCCCTGAGGCCTTTTTTCTGAAAGCTAAATATGCCTGATTCTTTCCGTCTTGTTTTGTTGGCTTTAAGTTTACAAGATTTCATCTTTCATCTCTTTGTTTTTCTCCATCAGGTGAATAAGAGGACAAATGGAATTCTGTGAAGCCAGTCGTTCTTTCAGTGGAAAAAAAAAGTATGAAGGGCAAAAAAAATTGACACACTTAAAAGGCGGAAAAGGGAAGAAGGGAAGCCAGAAAACAAGATGGGAAAAGAAATCTCCAGCTTCTCCTGCTATTGATGTTGAGGCACTTCTGATCATCTGAAAAAATCAACAGGGAAAAGGAGGGAGAAAAGGTTCCCTGGGAAGATAAACATTCAAGGGTGCCTCAGATGACAATAGACTTGGTAAAGTCCACCCAGAGGAGAAACGAAGTGAACACATTGAACAAGGAAAGAGCTTAACAATGCACAGTCATTGTAGTTCACATGAAACATCCCTGAGGGGTGAGAGACAGTACAAATGCCTACAGTGTGGAAAGAGCTTCAGTAAGAGCAGTAGCCTCGTTTCCCATCAAAGAACTCACACTGGGGGAAAAACATATAAATGCATGGAATGTGGAAAGAGCTTTAGTGAGAGCAGTACCCTAAGTTCCCATCAAAGAACTCACACTGGGGAGAAACCATATAAATGCATGGAATGTGGGAAGTGCTTTAATCAGAGCAGTAACTTCAGTCGCCATCAAAGAACTCACACTGGTGAGAAACCATATAAATGCATGGAATGTGGAAAGAACTTTATTCAGAGCGGTGAACTGAGTTCCCATCAAATAACTCACACTGGTGAGAAACCATATAAATGCATGGAATGTGGAAAGATCTTCAGTCACAGCAGTTCCCTGAGTTTCCATCAAAGAACTCACACTGGTGAGAAACCATATAAATGCATGGAATGTGGAAAGAGCTTCAGTCACAGCAGTTCCCTGAGTTCCCATCAAAGAACTCACACTGGGGAGAAACCATATAAATGCATGGAATGTGGGAAGTGTTTCAGTCGTAGCGGTGATCTGAGTTCCCATCAAAGAACTCACACTGGGGAGAAACCATATAAATGCATGGAATGTGGGAAGTGTTTCAGTGGTAGCGGTGATCTGAGTTCCCATCAAAGAACTCACACTGGGGAGAAACCATATAATTGCATGGAATGTGGGAAGTGTTTCAGTCGTAGCGGTGATCTGAGTTCACATCAAAGAACTCACACTGGGGAGAAACCTTATAAATGCATGGAATGTGGAAAGAGCTTCAATCAGAACAATTCCCTGAGTTCACATCAAAGAACTCACACTGGGGAGAAACCATATAAATGCATGGAATGTGGAAAGTGCTTCAGTAAGAGCAGTAACCTGCATTCACATCAATTAACTCACACTGGAGAGAAACCATATAAATGCATGGAATGTGGAAAGGGCTTCAGTAAGAGCAGCCACCTAAATTCCCATCAATTAACTCACACTGGGGAGAAACCATATAAATGCATGGAATGTGGAAAGAGTTTCAGCCTGAGCAGTTCACTGAGATCTCATCAAAGAACTCACACTGGGGAGAAACCATATAAATGCATGATATGTGGGAAGAGCTTCACTCACAGCAGTCACCTGAGTTCACATCGAAGAACTCACACTGGGGAGAAACCATATAAATGCATGGTATGTGGAAAGCGCTTCACTCAGAGCGGTAACCTGAGTTCACATGAAAGAATTCACACTGGGGAGAAACCATATAAATACTTGGAATGTGGAAAGAGCTTCAATCACAGCAGTACCCTGAGTTCCCATCAATGAACTCACAGTGAGCCTAAAATACATTGGCCTTTTTTGTAGCCACATGAAACTGTTGGCTCATATTTACCTTTTAATGCATGACAATTCCCAGATCCTTCTTGTACGTTGTGTTGCACTTCTCCTTGTGAAATTTCATTCTGTTGCTTTCAGCCTAGGGCTCCAGCCTATCAAGTTCATTTTGAATTTAAGAGTATTGGCTACTCCACCCAATTCTGTGATATTTGCAAATTTGATTAGCATTCCCTGCATCACCAATCCACATTATTAACAGAAATGTTGAAGAGCACCAGGCCCAGGAGTGATCTTTGGGGTGCCCCACTTGTGACCTCATCCCAGTTAGAGAAGGAGCTATTACTCATCATCCTTTGAGTACAATACTGTAGCCAACTGTGTATCCACCTGACACTTGATCTATCCAGGCCACACCTAGTAAGCTTGCTAATCAGGACCTCATGGGGCACATGCTCAAAAACTTTATTTAACATAGAATATGTCTAGAGTATTCCCTCTGTCTATCAGGGAGCTAATTAGAAGATCACGGGGCATGAATACTTTATTACGATCAACAGATCAGATGTTAATAATACAGAACAACCGCACAAGAATAAACAGAATCAATACAACTATAATATACATTGTGTGCAGCAGACTCTTAGGGGAACAAATTCCATAAATAAATAAATGTTAGGAATATACCCCTACCCCCAGTTCATACATATTCATATATGGATACATACATGTATATATCTACAGGATTAAGGCACCATTTCTCGCCTGAAGACTAGTGCCGCTGCACAGAAGCTGGCCACTTTAATCGTTACTGATGGACATTGGTCTGCTAGCAGATAACATGTACAGTACTCATCATCTGTACTGGGGATGCATTGCAAAATTGGACGAATAGGAAGTACATTAAACTTTGCTAATGTAAAAGCTTTTCTATATTTTGGAAGGGTCAGAATATTCAAATGCCTGACCATAATCTCTAAAGCCAGGTTGGGTCGTAGCTATACTGACATGGTGTTGCAGCTCATTGTAATGCACATGGTCTGCTAAAGCAGAGGTTGTGAATCCCTGGTCCGAGGCCCATCGCCTGAGCCCAAACGGGCCACGTAGACAGACCTCCTGCCCCCCTGCACGCACTCACCACCGCAGAGGTTGTGCAAGCAAGAGATGGAGCAGTCTGCCAGGAACGTGAAGGTCCAAAACCAAAAAGACACTGCTTTCCTCCTCCTCCTCCTCTTTTGGTGGGGTATCGTTGGTGGGTGTCGGGGGCCAGTTGTTGGGGAGGAGGAACGTGTGCAGGAGGGTGAGCGAGCGCTCTCCATAGTAGCCGAACTGAGGATGCGAAGGGGGAAGGGGGAAGAGCCGGGGGGAGGCTTGGGGTCCCCGCATTTTTTTCAGAACCAAAAGAGGGGCTGAGCCTCTCCCCTGCCCCTGAAGTCGGACACTCACTCAACTCCAACTGCCCTCTTTCTTCCCAACCATCTCAGTCTTTCCCTCAGCTGCTGCCTGCCTCTTTTTCTCCCCCTCCTCCAGCCACGACCCATTTCCCACTGGTTCGGGGAGGGGCTCCCTAACCAAATGACTCCAGGCTTGTCAGCCTGTTAAGATAGACAGACTTTTGTGCTTATACTTTTCATCATGTCCAGGGGAGGAGAGCCAAGCAGCCTTACCGGCAACACTGATGGAGCCTTAGGAAAAGATAAACTTTTCAGCCTCCTAATCTGTGCCCGCTTGGTACAGAAAGTTGGCGGGGAAGAGAACTAGCATAACAAAGCTGGCAGTTCCAGCCTCTTTCCTCTCTTTAAGAGTATTTCATCTTTCAAAAATATATGATCAGGTTGGGTATTTTCAAGCTGACTTTAGGGTCCCTGCTGGTTTTACAGTGCAATGTTCAGAAATGTCACAGAATTGGGAGAATGGTTTTGATTAGCCTTCTCTTGAGTTAAGATATGCCATAAAAATGTGGGTGTATTTCAATCATCATAGGCATCCTTCAGTCTCGAGAGACTATGGTAACGTGCTCTGTATGAAGGTCTTGGAACAGTGTCTTGTGTGGCTGAGAAGGCCAATTCGAGAGTGACAATCTCTTCCACACTGAAGACAAATACAATCTGTCCCCTGTCCAGCTCCCTGGTTTTGCTTCTTTCGGGACTGCCTCTTTGCCTCGGCCTGCTGTACAAATGTCTCTTCAAATTGGGAGAGGCCATGATGCACCGCCTGCCTCCAGGCTGAACGCTCAGACGTCAAGGTTTCCCATCTGTTGAGGTCCATTCCTAAGGCCTTCAGATCCCGCTTGCAGATGTCCTTGTAATGCAGCTGTGGTCTCCCTCGGGGGCGGCTTCCCTGCACTAATTCTCCATACAGGAGATCTTTTGGAATCCGACCATCAGCCATTCTCACAACGTGCCCAAGCCAGTGTAGACGGTGCTGTTTCAATAATGTATACATGCTTAAAATTCCAGCTCATTCTAGAACTACTCTATTTGGAACTTTGTCCTGCCAGGTGATACCAAAAATGCGTCGGAGGCAACACATATGGAAGGTGTTCAACTTCCTCTCCTGCCGTGCACAAAGGGTCCAGGACTCACTGCAGTACAGGAGTGTGCTCAGGACACAGGCTCTATAGACCTGGATTTTGGTGTATGCCGTCAACTTCTTGTTAAGCCATACTCTCTTTGTAAGTCTAGAAAACATGGTAGCTCTTTGCCAATGTGTTTATCCAGCTCGACATCTAGGGAGAGAGTGTCAGAGATTGTTGAGCCAAGGTACACAAATTCATGAACAACCTCCAATTCTTGCATGTAGATAGTGATAGAGGGAGGTGAGTCCACGCCCTGGCAGAAGAACACGAACTGTCTATGGGACTCCGGCTCCGGATTTTGCCTCGAGGTTATCTCCTGAAGCCTTTTCCATGACTGGATATAGCCACAAGGCAGTGGAGGTTTGAAATCAGAGTTTTCCTTCTCCTAGATGGGGTGCCTTACATGGCTGATGAGCCCCAACTGCTCGTCCTGCACTCTAATAGTCCGGGAGTATGTTCCTACTCCTGAAACATTCCTGCCCCCAGGTGTATGAAATGCTATTTGGCTATCCTATTTAGCAGATTAGAGTAAAAAAATAGAATGAGAAGATTTCGTGCACTGTTAGGCGCGCGCTTCTGCAGGCACTAATTTAAAGCTAAAGCCCTGTCCCCTCAGACCATGCGGTCAAAGGGTCAGCCTACCAGGAAAGAGCTCACCAATTAAAATGTCGCTCAAGCACAGCTCCCTCCTGCCTCTGCTTCCTCTTCAGGAAAGGGTAGTGTATTTAAATATTGGTATGCTTATTGAGTGCATAAGAAAATTCAGTCTCAGCATCTGGGTGTTTCTTGGCTTAAGGCTTTGTTTGGGATCTTAAGACAACTTTTGTAGCTGAATTCTATGCAGAGTTAAACATCCTTAAATGTAAATTACATAGAAGGATTGAGAAACCTCTCATAAATGACTCCTCTCTTTAAGGATTTTGTCGTATTCCTAACTGTTCTGCCACACATATATTAGTTAGGCATCCTTCAGTCTCAAAAGACTATGGTAACGTGCTCAGCGTCTAGTGTGGCTGAGGAGGCCAATTCAAGAGTGACAATCCCTTCCACACGGAAGACATATCCAATCTGCCCCCTGTCCAGCTCCCTGGTTTTGCTGCTTTTGTGACTTCCTCTTTGCCTCGGCCTGCTGGGCGAGGGTCTCTTCAAATTGGGAGAGGCCGTGATGTACTGCCTGCCTCCAGGCTGAATGCTCAGATGTCAAGGTTTCCCATCTGTTGAGGTCTATTCCTAAGGCCTTCAGATCTCGCTTGCAGATATCCTTGTATCGCAGCTGTGGTCTCCCTCTGGGGTGATTTCCTTGCACTTATTCTCCATACAGGAGATCCTTTGGAATCCGACCATCAGCCATTCTCACGACATGCCCAAGCCAGCATAGGCGTCGCTGTTTCAGTAATGTATTTATGCTGAAGATTCCAGCTCGTTCTAGGACTACTCTGTTTGGGACTTTGTCCTGCCAGGTGATACCAAAAATCCGTCAGAGGCAACGCATATGGAACGTGTTCAGCTTCCTCTCCTGCCGTGCACAAAGGGTCCAGGACTCACTTCAGTACAGGAGTGTGCTCAGGACACAGGCTCTATAGACCTGGATCTTGGTATGTGTCGTCAGCTTCTTATTGAGCCATACTCTCTTTGTGAGTCTAGAGAACATGGTGGCTGCTTTGCCAATGCGTTTATCCAGCTCGACATCCAGAGAGAGGGTGTCAGAGATGGTTGAGCCAAGGTACACAAAGTCATGAACAACCTCCAATTCTTGTGTAGAGATGGTAATAGAGGGAGGTGAGTCCACGCCCTGGCCCATGACTTGTGTTTTCTTCAGGCTGATTGTTAGTCCAAAGTCTTGGCAGGCCTTGCTGAAGCGATTCATGAGTTGGAGGTCTTCAGCAGAGTGGGCAACAATGGCTGCATCATCAGCGAAGAGGAAGTCCCACATGCATTTCAGTTGGACTTTGGTCTTTGCTCTTAATCTAGAGAGATTGAAGAGCTTTCCGTCTGATCTAGTCCAGAGATAGACACCCTCGTTTGCAGTTCCAAAGGCATGCTTCAGCATGACAGCAAAAAAGATCCCAAAAAGTGTTGGTGCGAGGACACAGCCCTGTTTCACTCCGCTTCGGATGTCAAAGGGGTCTGATGTTGAGCCGTCAAAAACTACAGTGCCTTTCATTCCCTCATGGAAGGATCTGATGATGTTAAGGAGACGAGGTGGACATCCAATCTTGGGAAGTATTTTAAAAAGGCCATCCCTGCTAACGAGATCAAATGCTTTTGTAAGGTCTATGAAGGCCACTAAGAGTGGCTGTTGTTGTTCCCTGCATTTCTCCTGCAGCTGTCGGAGGGAGAATACCATGTCAGTGGTGGGTCTATTAGCTCGAAAACCGCACTGTGATTCTGGATAGACTCTGTCTGCAAACATCTGGAGCCTCTTCAGCACAACATGGGCAAGCAGCTTCCCTACAACGCTAAGAAGAGAGATGCCACGGTAGTTATTGCAGTCACCCCTGTCTCCTTTGTTCTTGCACAATGTGACGATGTTTGCATCCTTCATGTCCTGTGGTACTCCACCTTCCCTCCAGCAGAGACAAAAGACTTCATACAGTTCGGTGGTGATGGTATCCTTACAGCATTTCAGCACTTCAACAGGGATGTTATCCTTTTCAGGTGCCTTGCCGGAGGCGAGGGAGTCCAAGGCCGCTTTTATTTCTGCTAGGGTTGGTTCGCTGTCCAGCTCTTCCAAGACAGGCAGGCGCTCAATGTTATTTAATGCTTCTTCGGTTACTACAGTTTCTCTGGAATATAGCTCAGAGTAGTGCTTTACCCAGCGTTCCATCTGCTGTGCTTGGTCCTGGATGAGCACACCTGTAGCAGACTTGAAGAGAGCAGATTTCTTCTGTATAGGACCTAAGGCCTGCTTGATACCGTCATACATTCCTTTGATGTTACCTGTGTCCGGTGCTATCTGTATCTGAGAGCAGAGTTGGAGCCAATAATCATTGGAGCATCTCCTGGCAGCCTGTTGGACTTGGCTGCGAACAGCTTGAAGAACTTGCAAGTTGTACTCGCTAGGACAGGCTTTGTATGCTGCTAGAGCTCTTCTCTTAACCTCGATGGCTGGCATGAACTCCTCTGAGTGGGCTTCGAACCAGTCAGCCATCTTTTGGGTCTCCTTGCCAAAGGTGGACAAGGCGGTGTTATAGACAGTGTTCTTGAAGTGTTCCCATCGTTCAGGTGCATTTGCATTAGCCGGATCTGGAAGGGCTTCCTCAAGTGCTTGGGCAAATTCCTTCACTTTTCTTTGATCGCGAGTCTTGCTGATGTCAATACATGGTCTTCCTTTTTCATGTGATATACTCTCTTTGTTCGCAGTTTTACTCTACTACACACCAGGGAGTGATCAGTGTCACAATCAGCACTCTGGTAACTGCGTGTGGTCATAATACTAGGAAGGCTGGAACGTCTAGTGAGGATTACATCGAGCTGGTGCCAATGCTTGGATCTTGGATGTCTCCAGGGAACTCTGTGTTGCAGCTTCGTGTTAAAGAATGTGTTGCTGACGCAAAGACCATAATGGCAGCAAAACTCCAGCAAGCGTTGGCCATTTTCATTCATCTTTCCAATGCCGAAACAGCCTAGACAAGTGGGCCAAGAATTATGATCAGCACCAACTCTAGCGTTAAAGTCTCCAAGAATGAACAGTGCCTTTCTTTCAGGGACTTTTTTGATAGTAGCTGCCAGATCGTCGTAGAATTTGTCTTTCACTTCTGGAGTGGATGACAGTGTTGGTGCATATGCACTAATGAGGGTTACTGGTCCTGCTGATGAGTGGAGCTGCAGAGACAGGATTCTTTCACTCCCTAGAGTAGGTGGAACAATGGATCTCAGCAGAGTATTTCTGACTGCAAAGCCAACACCATATTCCCTGGTCTCATTCGATGGTTTTCCCCGCCAGAAGAATGAGAAGTTTTTTTCTTTGACAGATCCAGAGTCTGGCAATCTTGTCTCTTGCAGGGCAACAATGTCCATCCGCAGTCTACTCAGTTCCTTGTCAATGAGAGCTGTCTTGCGCACATCATCTATTTCTTGCAGGTCGTTAGGAAAGCTGTAGTCAGGAAAGCCAGAGTTCATCATCCGCATATTCCAGGTGCCCAGCTTTAGGGCAGAAGTTTTCTTCACGCATATATAGACCAATGCATATTCTCTACCTAGAAAGCCCTGGAAAGGGTCGTCAAAATCAGTATTGACTTGATGACACACTGTTAGCATTATTGTCTTATCAGCTGCCAATTCATGGGTCATCCCTGGAATTCTTAGGGCATATGTCCTTAGTGACTTGGCACACAATCTAAAATCTCAACTAGGGCTTGTTAACTGGCAGCCAGAAGCTCCTGGAAGTTACATTGTCTTTCAGCCATAGTTTTAATGCAGATACATATTTTATGTGCAAAGCTACATCTTCAGTACATTTACCTAAGTGTGAATCACAGTGAACATAGTTGGCAGAAGTCATTTGTAGCTTAACTTGTACAAAATCATCTTGCACATCTGTCTCTGCTAGTACTGTCTTTACCTTTACACACAGTTTCAGTCTTTGGAAAACTTCTATACTAATTAACTCAGGTTATCTGACATGTCTAGTGTCATTGTTTAAAAAGAGATCCAAATTTACTGCTACTCTGTTTCTTTGACAAATAATTATGTTGGATAACCGGAATTAATTAGTATAGAAGTTTTCCAAAGACTGAAACTCAGACTCATCTGAGCACCTTGTCAATTAGCTGCAGTTAGCTGCATAACTTGCCACAATCATTACAGAATATACTTTTATCAGTGCCATTCCACATGCTGGTCAGTAATCTAGTTCACTGGTTCTCAACCTTGGCTTACTCAGGATTTGTGGACTGCAACTCCCAGAAGCCTTCACCACCAACTGTGCTGGCTGGGGTTTCTGGGAGTTGCAGTTCAAAAACATCCGAGTAACAAAGGTTGGGAACCTAGGATCTAGTTCACAGACCATACATCTAGGCCACTTCAGTCCACCTGTCCAGAGACCTTTTGCCGGGGATACCCTTTTTACCTAAAAACTGCACCTGATCAACACATGCATCAATGGATTTGCCAAGTGCTCGCAACGTATCAAGTGTTTACCTGCAACCTCATTTCAGGGACTTTCCCACAGGAAACAGTTGTAGTTCAGGTAGGTAAGGTAGGAGATGAAGCTTAGGAAGAGGGTGAAAAGGCCTGTCTAGAATCATGGGGTCACTATCCTTTGCTCCCCCCTTTAAATCATTAGCTGATCTAATCAACAAGGACAGAAAGAAAACCTAGCTGACCAAATGGGAATCCATACCAATATGCTAAAAATCTGTAGGTGGAAGTGAATTTGAAGCTCTTGAAAATCAATACTGGGGAACCCATACAGAAGTCTCTAATGATAGGTGATCATTTTGTTAATTGCCATAATATTATGAATCTTCTAATGAGCAAAGACTTTCAATACTTGATCAGCATACACTGGCAGGATGTGACAAATCGGAAAAGCAGATGCAGATTCCAGTTTGTCTCCTAATTCGATATGGCTGAAATGAAGGACTATACAATGCTGGGTGTCACTCGCCAGGAAGCTCCCGTTTCCTTCACTCTCATGGCCTGAGCTTGGCATGAGTGCACCATTTTGAATGGAGCAGAATATTTTCCTAGAAAGCGCCTGAATCCATTCATTTGCAAATATTTGTCACGCCTTTCTGCTCCTCTTTCCTCTCTTTCAGTTTTTTTCTGTTGAAAAAAAAGAACTGAGTGGCTAATGGCACCGTAAATACGCAATAACCTCAGAAGTCTATTTCAGAAGGCATAAATCAGTTCAGAGTCCTTGTAAATCAATCTAGCAGAATTTCTTCTTCACTAAGTTCTCTCCACCACGTCACATCACCACAGCACCTTACCTGTATTGACTATATTCTGGGTTTAGCCAATCCTAGGTTTAGCTTCACAGCGGATACAATTCTTGTGTCATCCCAGCCGTATAAATTGTTACTTTACTTTCTTAGCATGGATTCTGACAAATACTTTACAGTATTTTAGCTCTTTACAACTGCTTCATACATAACTGGATTAACAATTCTCTTGAGCAGTGGTGTCGAACTGTGGCCCTCCAGATGTTCTTGGACTTCAACTCCCAGAAGCCTTCACCACCACCTCTGCTGGCCAGGATTTCTGGGAGTTGAAGGCCAAGAACATCTGGAGGGCCACAGTTTGACACCACTGCTCTTGAGGTTTACATCAAACCTGTCAGGTGTGACCCCAACAGGTGGTCCCGATTGAGTCTGGAGAAAGAGGGAAGTTTCTTCAAGGGGGAGATTTTTATTTCCATGGGGGTGGGGTAAGGGCCACGAATGCAGCATCCTGTGAAATCCCTCTGGGAGAAACTGACCAGGAGCCCTGTGGAGCCCCGAAGTCGAAGGCCTTGGTTTCCTGGTGATTTCAGGTCAATTTCCCCAGAAGGGGAGGCTACGCTGAGGGTGTCTCCCCTCCCCTTCAGGCTTTCAAGGGACCCCCTTGGTCCTCAGCCCCACTTTTTCTCCTCGTGTCCACGCAGGGCATACGGGGGAGGGGAGGCTCTGCTTGCCATCTCCCCCCCCCCCACTCTCTCCTCTCCATCTAGCCCTTCGCCCCCTTTAATGGCCGGGGGTGGTGGTGGCGCTCCTCCTCTTGGCTTCCTTTTCTGAGGGGTCGCCCCGGCTGCCATCCTCCTCCTCAATGGCGGACTGACCCAGACGCCCCTCCCCCCCCCCCCCCGGGCTTCTGGGGTTTCAAGAGGCCAAGGCTGAAAAAGGGGGGGAAACTCTGAGTCCTTCTGGAGGCTCTGGCCCCGCCCAGGGAAGAACAATGGAGACCCAATGAGAACTCACTCACCCTGCTTGTCACCCGTTGCTGGGCAGAAGCCCTCCAGAGTTGGTCTCCTTGGGGATCCCGCTGCCGTTTTAAGGCGTCTATGAGGGGTTGCCTGGCAACCCCGCGACGCGCAGAAGACAATGGAGACCCAATGAGAGCTCGCCCCTCCTCCTGCTCCTTTCCCGTCACTGTCTCCGGGCAGAAGCCCATCCCCTCTGAAAGGCTGGCAGGGCGGGAACCGCCCTTTCCCCCACACGTCGAGTGACTGACTGACAGGCTGCCCTCCAAGCCCACCCAGGGCTCGTCTCTGCGCACGCGCGAGATCCCCTCACAGGCTGCGCGGCTCCCTCTCCCTCCTGCGCATGCGCTCTTCCCCCCCCCACAGAAGGGGCGTGCGTTAGCCAGTTGTGTGTGGGAAGGCGGCCAGAAGGTCTCCCCTCAGAGAAGGCGGTTTTAGTGGCCCTTCTGGTAAGTAGCCCTTCCCCCTCCCCCTCTCCCCCCCCATCCCCAGGAGAGTGGGGGTGTGGGGGGTGCTGAGTTTCCCCCAACAGGTTTCAGGATCGCGGGCGAGGCGTCTTTCCAGGAGGAGCGGGAGGCCTGGCCCGGAGGGGGGAAGACAGAGAGGGAGGTGGAAGGGAGCCCCCCCCCGTTGTGGAAGCCCCCCCCCAGGTTCTCTCCCTGGCTGAGCTCTTCCTCGAGTGGAAGCGAAGTCAATTCCGCCCCTCTGGGTCTCCTCCAGAGTAGGACCGAGGGGGATTCAAAGGGGAGAGGGGAATCTCCGGGGCCCAGATCCCAGCCCCCTACTCCTCGGGAGGGGCGAGGAAGGGTCTCTCTCTCCATTCTTGGGGGGGGAGAAAGCCGGGGGGGGGTGGGATAGAGAGGACCCTAGAGCTATGAAGGCGGAAGAGGCGCTGCTCTAACAGGAAGCGGAAGCCCCGGAGGTCGCCCCCCTCCCTCTCCTTCCCCCCCCCCACCTCTATGGGGCTCCGAGGATCTTCTCCCATCTGGGAGGTGGGTAATGGCGGGGTTGGCATGCTGGGAGGGAGGGTGACCAGGACGTCGCGGAAGCCTTGTGTGTGTGTGTGTGTGTGTGTGTGAGTGTGTGAGTGAGAGAGAGAGAGACAGAGAGAGACAGAGAGAGACAGAGAGAGAGAGCAGAGATGGAGGGGGGGGTCATTTCCCCAGAAAAAAAGGGAAAAGGAACCCAGATGGCAAATCTCCCCCAAGGCTGGCCTTTTTCTTCTTCTGGCTCCCCCCCTCTGTGTGGGGGGAGGGGTGTCTGTCTTGGGGGGAGGGAGGCTGCTGGGGGGGGGAAGAGGAGTCCAGATACCCCTCTGAGGAAAGTACCCATGGGGGCGGGGAGGTGGAGGTCGGTCCCGGGTTTTCCTGCATGGCGACACCCCACAAAATAATCACACCTTTTCCTGGTGGGTTTTCAAAGGGGAAGGAAAGAAAGGGGCCTGCCTCTCTCTCCACCCCCACTCCAGCCCAGACCTCCAAGGGACCCCCCCAAAGGGAAGGGGAAACACGAATTCAACATTCCCCCCCCAACCCGTCCACCCCATTCTGTCAAATCTTGGTTAAGGCTGCAAGTCTTTGGGGGGTGGGGGTGGGGGTGGGAAGCGAGCCTGATGGAGTTGCAAGGAGGAAGAGGGAGGGGGCTCCGTCTCTAAAGCCTCTTTGGTCTAAATGTCAAATCCCACCAAAGAGCGAACTGCCTTGAAAACTCAACCGTCCCCAAAATACCGTCAGGCCTTTTCAGGAGCGAGATTTAACTGCCTTCCATCGGCAGTTTTAGAGGGACGTTACCCTATGGAAACCGACTATGGCCCTGAAACTGCAATGATGAAGAAATTGAAACATGAGAGCGTGTCTTTCTCATGTGAAGTTTTTACAGGGATGGTTTACAGGGGGTGAGAGCGTGCGGGGGAATCATCCTCGGGTGGTGGTTGTTTTCTCTCTCCTGTGCATAGAGAGCTTCCTTTTCCTTTTCTAGTTTCCTTCCTTCCTTTTGGGGGGGGGTGTCCAAAGGGAAGGAGAGGCGGCAATTCTCCTGATGAGCCCCCCCAGGCCTTCCTTTGCCCACACTTGGCTCTGGGGCCTTTTGGATTCCCTTTGGGGGGGAGGATCCAGGAGGAGGAGGAGGAGATACCCCACCCCTTGGGAGGAGGAGCCTTGGAGTGGGTGGGACATCTCTGTCTCTCTTGCTTAGACTCTTCTTCCTTCCCTTCTGCCCACCCACCACACATCCTTCTCTCCTTGTGGCTTGGCTGTGTCAAGGTTGCTCTGGGACTTTCTTACGAGGAGCTCCTGCCTCCCCCAACACAGTGCCAAAGCCTTACCGACAAATGTTTCGTGTTAGCCCACCCTGCTGCTTTTTCTGGCGACCTTCGCCTCCAAAGGACCTTGAATAGAATTACTTCTCGTTTCTTCTGGCCCAGTGTTTCATAATCAGTCAGACATAATTGTTGCGGCTGTCCTGTTTGTCAGAAAACTGGGACTCACGTTACTAAAGCTTAACTTAAGAGAATGCCTGTAATTTTCAAACCTTTTAAACAAATGGAGTTGAGACGTTGTGGGACCTTTTTCACCTAGTAAGACTGTTTTCTCCCTCCTTCCAGTGGCCTTTGAGGAGGTGACCCCATATTGACCCCAACAGAGCCTGGGATCTTCTGGATCGAGGCTTGAGATCTCTGCGTGAGGACCTCCAGCTGGAGATTTCTGGGAATGACATCTCTCCAGGTAACTTTATTTTTTTTAAAAATGTCTAGTACTTATACAAAGCAATAGCCATTCTCATTACTTACTCCCTCCTCCCACCGCACTCTCTGTCCCATTGCAGACGTGGGATATAAGAGCTTCGAAACATGCTCTTAAAATGTTCACATTTCAACCTGGCTCTCGATGCCCCCAAAAGTAAGAGCCTCAGAGGCTGATATTCGCTTTGCTACTCATCAATATCTATAAAAGGTTCCACCTCCTCAATAAATAAATTAAAGGCGGAGGGCTGGTGAGCTTTCATTCCTTTGGCTGCCTGAAGGTTTTTTGTTGTTAATTTTTCCTCTAGTGTGATATTCTGGCCATCTAACACGTAGCTTATAAAAGGAGTATAAAGTAGATTTCCCTGAGCACTTCCGTAAAGTGATTAGTAAGGCTAACTCTGGAGATTAGATTATGGGTTGCCTAGGAATCAAGTCAGCGGCTGCTGACTCCATCTGCAGTGATCATGGAGCCCAGAAAAATAAAATCTGTCACTGCCTCCATATCTTCCCCTTCTATTTGCCAGGAGGTGATGGAACCAGTGATCATCATCTTCGTTTTTTTGATGTTGAGTTTCAGACCGTTTTTTGCACTCTCCTCTTTCACTCTCATTACAAGGTTCTTTAATTCCTCATCACTTTCTGCCATCAGAGTGGTATCATCTGCATATCGGAGGTTGTTGCTATTTCTTCCGGCAATCTTAATTCCGGTTTGGGATTCATCCAGTCCGGCCTTTCGCATGATGTATTCTGCATATAAATTAAATAAGCTGGGGGACAATATACAGCCTTGTCGTCCTCCTTTCCCAATTTTGAACCAATCAGTTGTTCCATGTCCAGTTCTAACTGTTGCTTCCTGTCCCACATATAGGTTTCTCAGGAGATAGATAAGGTGGTCAGGCACTCCCATTTCTTTAAGAACTTGCCATAGTGTGCTGTGGTCCACACAGTCAAAGGCTTTTGCATAGTCAATGAAGCAGAAGTAGATATCTTCCTGGAACTCTCTGGCTTTCTCCATAATCCAGTGCAAGTTAGCAATTTGGTCTCTAGTTCCTCTGCCTCTTCGGAATCCAGCTTGTACTTCTGGGAGTTCTCGGTCCACATACTGCTGAAGCCTACCTTGGAGGATTTTGAGCATAACCTTGCTAGCATGTGAAATGATGCAATTGTACGGTAGTTGGAGCATTCTTTGGCACTGCCTTTCTTTGGGATTGGGATGCAGACTGATCTTTTCCAATCCTCTGGCCACTGTTGGGTTTTCCAAACTTGCTGGCATATTAAATGTAGCGCCTTAACAGCATCATCTTTCAAGATTTTAAATAGTTCAATTGGAATGCCATCACCTCCACTGGCCTTGTTGTTAGCCAGGCTTTCTAAGGCCCACTTGACTTCACTCTCCAGGATGTCTGGCTCAAGGTCAGCAACTACATTGTCTGAGTTGTACGGAATATCCAAATCTTTCTGATATTATTCCTCTGTGTATTCTTGCCACCTCTTCTTGATGTCTTCTGCTTCTGTTAGGTCCCTTCCATTTTTGTCCTTTATCATGTTCATCTTTGCGCAAAATGTTCCTCTAATATCTCCAATTTTCCTGAACAAATCTCTGGTTTTTCCTTTTCTGTTATTTTCCTCTATTTCTTTGCATTGTTCATTTAAGAAGGCCCTCTTGTCTCTCCTTGTTATTCTTTGGAAGTCTGCATTCAATTTTCTGTAACTTTCTCTATCTCCCTTGCATTTTGCTTCCCTTCTCCTCTCTGGTATTTCTAAGGCCTCATTGGACAGCCACTTCACTTTCTTGAATTTCCTTTTCTTTGGGATGGTTTTTGTTGCTGCCTCCTGTACAATGTCACGAGCCTCTATCCAAAGTTCTTCAGGCACTCTGTCCACCAAATCTAGTTCCTTAAATCTGTTCTTTACTTCCACTGTGTATTCATAAGGGATTTGGTTTAGATTATACCTGAGTGGCCCAGTGGTTTTTCCTACTCTCTTCAAATTCAACAGGGATAAGTGCAAAGTACTGCATCTCAGAAAAAGAAAAAGTTACAAGATGGAAGAGACTTGGCTCAGCCAAACTACAAGTGAGAAGGACCTGGGAATTGTCGTAGATCAACAGTATGATGTGGTTAAAAGGCAAATGCTATTTTAGGCTGCATTAATAGAAGTAGAGTTTACAAACCCCGCAAGGTGCTACTTCGCCCTTATTCAGCACAGTTTAGGCCTCGCCTTGAGTATTGTGTCCAGTTCTGGACACCACACTTCAGGAAAGGATGCTAAAGCCGTAGGAGGAAAGTCTGAAATAGTTAGGCATGTTTAGCCTTCAGAAGAGAAGACTGAAGGATGATATTATATTCTTAGGCATCCTTCAGTCTTGAAAGACCATGGTAATGTGCTCTGTATGAGTGTCCTCTCCAGAGCACCAAGCCTGGGTAAAATAATACAGTGGGGTCTTGACTTACGAATGGCTCGACATACAAACGTTTTGACTTACGAACTACTCTCATAGGAATATATGAACTCGACTTACGAACTTAGATTCGACTTACGAACTCTTTTTTCCCCTTTTTTAAAAAGCTAAATCATCTTAGGTTAAAAGGAAAAAAAGAAAAAATATCCCCCTCTAGTGGCAGAAGGTGGAATAGCAGCTTCCCATCAGTTTCTATGGACGAAAAGAGCAGATACGGATTAAATGGTTTTCAGTGCATTCCTATGGGAAATGCAGATTCGACTTAAGAACTTTTCGACCTGAGAACTGCCTTCCAATACGGATTAAGTTCGTAAGTCGAGACCCCACTGTATGGAGGATAGACTGTTATCCAAGCAGCAAATCCCCCCTCTCCACGTCACTGAAATAGTCCAATGGAGAGGCAAGAGCCAATACAACTGGTTCCAGTGATGTCACATGAGTTGCCAGTTGCTGATGACACACAGCTCTACATCTTTTCATCTACCTCAGTGAATGCTGTCCTGTCCCTTCAGTGCTGCCTGGAGACTGTACTGAAATGGATGCAGTCGAATGGGTTGAGGCTGAACCCGGACAAGATGGAGGTCTTGAGGGTGGGTGGCCCTTCCATTAGCGATATAGGTGACTCCCTTTTGGGGGGAACGACCCTTGCTGCAAAGAATGAGGTCCACAGCTTGGGGATACATCTGGACCCAGTGATTACCATGGAAACCCAGGTGCAGTCCGTGGTCTGCACAGCTGCAACCATATCTTGATGGGAGGGCCCGCACTACTCTTGTCCAGGCGCTCGTAATCTCAAGATTAGACCATTGTAATGCACTCTGTGTGGGGCTGCCTTTGAGGTTGATGCAGAAACTTCAGGTGGTCCAGAATGCAGCAAGCAGGATTCTTAGTGGGATGAGCAAATATCAGCATATCTCCCCCATTCTGGCTGCCTTGCACTGGTTGCCCATCCGTTTCCGCGTTGACTTCAAACTGTTAATGATTACATATAAAGCCCTAAACGGTTTGGGACCTCAATATTTGGCAGACCGTCTTCTCCCACCCAGATCTACCCGAATCACCCGACATAGCCAGCAGGGACGGCTGAGGGGCCTGATGCCGAGGGAGGCCCAGAAGGAAAAAACAAGAAACTGGGGCTTCTCGGTGGTGGCCCCTTGGCTGTGGAACACTCTTCCAACCAAAATTCGGCTGGCACCCTCACTGGGTATCTTCAAAAGCCAGTTAAAAACTTGGCTATCCAAGCAGGCCTTCCCTCTAGACCAGTGGTGTCGAACTGTGGCCCTCCAGATGTTCTTGGACTTCGAGTTGAAGGCCAAGAACATCTGGAGGGCCACAGTTCGACACCACTGCTCTAGACAATTAATTTCTTTTTTTGTCATCTTGATAATGTATTTGGAATTAATCATTGTACAGTAATTGTATTCTTCTTGATTTTATATATATGACATGAACTGTCTCCGGGACTTCGCCTCTCGATTTTGCCTCGAGGTTAACGCATGAAGACTTTTACATCAGTGGATATAGCCAAAAGGCAGTGGAGGTTTGAAATCGGAGTTTTCTTTCTCCTAGATGGGCTACCTTCCAGGGCTGACGAGCCCCACCTACCCAGCATGCTCTCTAATACTGCGGAAGTATGATCTGACCCTTAAACGTTTCCTACCCCCAGGTGTATGCAATGCTAATTGGCTTTCCTATTTACCAAATTAGGGTCCAAAATAGAATTAGAATATTTCATGCGCCATTAGGCGTGCACTCCTGCTCATCCTCCTTTAAAGCTGAAACCCCTTTAAAGCTGAAACATGAGAGGTCTTACAGCTGGCCTGGCTGGTGCTCCTGTTGAGGCTCTGGTTGATGGCTGGTTCACCGCCGCTGCTAGGCCTGTAGACACGATCGCACCTAAACACCCACTCCACCACAGAGCTTGGCCAGCATCTTGGTTAAACCAGGATCTTCGAGCGATGAAGCAGTTCAGAGAACGCTAGAGCGCAAGTGGAGGAAGAACCCAATGGATCATAATTGGATAGCTGTTAGGGTCTCTGCTAAACTTTACCTGGCTAAGGTAAAGGCTGCTTGTCAAACATACCTCACTAACCAGATAAGCAAAGCCTCAAACCAGCAGGTGGAATTATTCCCTATAGTACGCAACTTATCTAGAATTGGTCTGAGTGATGGGCCTCCCCCTAGTTTTTCACTGGACCAATTTGCAGCATTTTTAAAATCTAAAGTGGATGCTATCCTCTCGCCTTTTTTAAATACAGTGAGTCAAGCAGAGATGTCCAGTGCTCCATCTTGCCCAGTGACTTTCGATTGCTTTCAGCCTGGGCCACAGCAATAATTAATGAGTCGTTCCTTGAAGGCAGGTTTCCTTCCACCCTCAAGGAGACACTCATTAGGCCCATTAGGAAGAAACCTAGTTTGGCAGCGGACGAAATTGGCAATTATAGGCCCACTGCCAATGTTTCTTTCATCAGCAAAGTGGTTGAGAGGGTGGTGGCTGACAGCTCCAGGTGCACTTGGATGAAAAAGGTGCCCTGGATCCATTTCAGTCGGGCTTCAGGCCGCGCCATGGTACAGAAACGGCATTGGTCACCCTGTATGATGACCTCCTGAGGGAGGCTGACAGGGGCAAAGTGTCTCTGTTGGTCCTCCTTGACATCTCAGCAGGTCTGCCTAGAAAGAATACCCCACCAAAACCTCTGTCGAAACATACCTGCCCTACCTTCTTCTTCAAGAAAGGGACTTGGAGCTCCTGCTCATCCTCCCTTAAAGCTGAAACCACCATTCAAAGAGGATAACGAGGAAGAGGAAATTGGTGTTTTTTTGGTTTTGGACCTTCACGTTCCCGGAAACTGCTCTGTCTCTTGCTTGCACAAAGTTTGTGGGGGTTAGTTTGTGCGGGGGGGCAGGAGGTCTGCCTTCACGGCCTGGTCAATAGCATCTCAAATATTTGAAAGGCTGTCAAACAGAGGAGGGGCAGGATCTGTTCTTGGTCATCCCAGAGAGCAGGACATGCAACCATGCACTCAAGTTAAAGGAAGCCAGATTTAATTTGAATATCCAAAAATACTGTTGGAGCAGTATGACAGTGGGATCAGTTACCTTGGGAGTTGGAGAGTGCTCCAACACTGGAGGCATTCAAGTAAAACTTAGATCATCACCTTGCCGATATGCTTTGATTGAATATCTGCACTGAGCAGGGGGTTGGACTTGATGGCCTTCTAGGCCCCTTCCGACTTCACTTTTCTATAATTCTATGATTCATTTTATATTTCACCCAAGTGTGATCCTCAGGGAAACAAGAGGTTGAGTATCTAAAGAAACTACCTTAGCCACAGAGCAATGTGAGCTATTTTTGCTCTTTGGGTGTCCTACCTGGTCAGGATGGTGTGCAGGGCTTAAATTACACAATCTGCAGTATTTTGTCCCCAAATAAGGGAATAAGTGGGTGTGACAGCCTCCTCACACGTCACAAAGGAGCTGCCACGTCACTCTCACACACACACTTTAATCACGCTGCCACCAACCATTCCTTCAACTGAGACTTCAGGCAAATGTATGATTTTTTTAAAAAAAACTTATGTTTATTGATTTTATTTATTTATTTATAATAATAAAAGGAATGGTAAATCACTGTATTAATTAAGATAATAAGCTAATCAATATAAAGTATCACACACGCATACACTCTCTCTCTCTCTCTCTCTCTCTCTCTCTCTCTCTCTCTCTCTCTCTCTCTATATATATATATATATATATATATATATATATAGCACAGTACTACACAACACGTACAAGCCCTACTCCTATCAACCCTATCCAGTCCCTAACCAGTCCCTAGCTGACTCACACCTCATTCACTCCCCCTTAAATACCTTAGCTCCACCCCCTTATGTCCCACCTCCCATCACGCTATTGGCAGATGACATAAAGCCACAGCTATGACAGGCAGCTGATGTCACCGCTACTGTAACATTACCTCCCCCCTTATAAAAGTTGTTTTGTGGGGGGAAAGCTAAGGTTCCTTTCATCCCAAAACAACTGCACATAAAACAAAACATTGCATATCACATTACCACTTACCACAACCATATTAAACACATTTATGCACAACTATATCATTTAACATATACTTACTTTCAAATAAGCAATTGCGTACTTATATACATAAACAATATTGAAATAACACATTTTATAACTTTTAAAAGTATTACAAGAATCCATATTAGTTCAACCGTCGTCGTCAGGTCTTCGGGATAAGGCGTCAGCAACACAGTTCATTGTCCCTTTGACAACCTTAACCTCAAAGTCATTGTCCTGCAAAAGGAGAGCCCACCTCATTAGTTTACTGTTCTGGGCTTTCATAGTCTTTAGCCATATAAAAGGTGAGTAGTCCTTGCACCAAATTAAGTGTCTTTTCTAGATGTAGGCCTTAACTTTCTGGATCACGTAAACGATGGCCCAACACTCTTTTCCGATGGTCGACATGTGCTTTTCTCCCTTTTGAAGTTTCTTGCTCAGGTGGGACACAGGATGCTGGTCTACGTTGCCATCACACTCCTACCCCGGTGTTAGATGCATCGGTGTAGATGATGAATTCTTTACTGAAGTCTGGAGCATGCAACACGGGGTGGTTGGTTAATGCTTCTTTTAGCTTTCCGAAAGCCCCCTCGCAGTCATGGGACCATGGAATGCGGTCATCGCTCCTTTTCTTTGTCAGCTCTGTTAACGGTGCAGCAATTTCACTAAATCTGGGGATAAATTTTCTATAGTGTCCCACCAGACCTAGGAAGGATCTTATTTTCTTCTTAGTACTGGGTCTGGGCCACTGGAGTATTGCTTCTACCTTGGCCTCTAGGGGTTTGATTATGCCTACCCCAACCATATGACCCAAGTATTTCACCTCGGGGCTTTTTAGTTGACATTTACTGGCTTTTACAGTTAACCCAGCGTCTTTCAACTTCTGCAATACTATTTCCAAGTGACATAGGTGATCCTGCCAGGTGTTGCTAAAGATCCCTATATCATCGATACATGCCAAAGTAAATGCACTGAGCCCTTGCAGAGTCTTGCCCATTAGCCTTTGAAATGTAGCAGGTGAATTTCGAAGGCCAAAACTGAGGACCCGAAATTCATACAAGCTGAAAGGGCTACAGAATACGTTTTTTTCTTGGTCCCTAGGGTCTATTCTTACTTGCCAGAACCATTTAGTTAGGTCCAAACAGGAAATGAATTTGCAACCCCCAATAGTTTCAATCAGGTTGTCAAGCCTGGGCATGGGATAAGCACCTTAGTCTTGTCACTGTTATAACTCTGTTTCTGGCACACATCAACTTTCTGACAGAAATTTCTAATTTTTTTTCCTATTCCAAGCCAGTAAAAGTTCTGGGTTATTCTCTGTTTGGTTTTATTTATACCTAAATGTGCAGTGAATATGTCTGAATGTCCCCTTTTCAAAATCATTGAACAGTATTTAGCTGGTAGAATTAACTGGCTTCTAATCTCATGTTCCCCTTTTGAAATATTCATCCGTGTTTCTCTGGATGGCAAGCCATGTTTGATCAGGAAACGTTCAGGAAATTCAGGGGATAACTCTCTCCTAGCCACTTTATCAAAACAGCCTTTTAAAGTGGGGTCTGCTAGCTGCTCTTGGGAAAATATACTTTTCTGAGGCATTTCTAGAGAAAATGCCTCAGCTTGGGGTATATTTTCATCTCTCTCTTGAAAGTCAGTAACGTTTCCAGCTGCCTCAGTTTGTTCTGGTTGTGATCGTGTAATCACTAGTGCACTCTTAACATGTTTTGAGAGGTCTGTGCCTATAAGTACTGCTGCAGGAATTTGCGATGAAACTCCAACGCGCCAATTCCCTTACCATCCTTGATAACGAATTAAAACTTCTGCTACAGGCAAAATCACTACCTCCTTCCCAATCCCTTTGATTGTCATATGCTGATTAGGAATAAAGTATTTCTGAGGTACTATATCAGAGTGACAAATTATAACCTGGGAGCAAGTGTCTCTTAAAGCTAAATGGTTGTGTTCAAATATTCTTATATTGTCACCAGCTGATTCAAATAATTGGGAATCAATTCTTATATATAGACAGTGTCTTATTTCAGCAATAGGAATATTATCGTCATAACTTGAGATCTCGCCACTAAAAGTATCAATTTTAGAGAGCTCTGCTGCCTCTGCTGTCATTTCCATGACAACAGGCTCTTCTCTAGGGGGAGCCATTTGACTATTCTGAATACAGTAAACAGACTTAGCTTTGTTTAAATTCATTTTCTGAGGTAAATTTCTTTATTTTCTTTTGTTTTAGTACACTGGGAGCAATATGGTCCCTCTCTTGGCAGTTGAAACAAATTCTTTCTCCCCATGAGCTTTTTCCAGCTAATTTTTCTTTTCCCTCCAAAATCTGGCTCTTGGCTTGGCCCTGTTCTGAAGGCTTTCCACCAAAATGGCCACCCACTTTCTGCTGGCTCTTAACTTGCCCTTGGGAATATTTAGGGTAGTCCTCCTGTTACATAACAGCACTGATGTTACCTGTCTGTCATGGGTTTGGAGGGAAAGTTCCATCCTATGGGGAGTGGAAGGCGGGACATCAGGAGGAGGGGCTGTACTGTATAAATATGTGATGCCTGTGTGGTGAGAGGAGATGCTGGGAGATGCTGAGAGACACTGGGTGTGACGAAGCAGCAGCTGGGAAGAAGAAGCTGTTGTGGGAGTCTGTGTGTCAGACAGGGTACTACTGTGTGTCAGAGTACCAACCTGATAGGTTCAGGTGTCTGTTGGTTAGCCAGAACTGATAGGTTCAGGGTCTGGGCTTCAAGTTAAGGGTTCTGGGTGAACCAAACTGTATGTTTGTATGAGTGAGAATAAGCCACGTTACTTTATTTTATACACCTGATTGTTTTATGTTCCCTGTGTGTATTTAAATAAACCTTATTCTTTTATTGTTTAAAAATCCATCCCTGGTCTGTGTGACTTCTTACAGGGAATGGTTGGTGGCAGCTTAGTGTAACTGTGTGACATATCCCGGTAGGTCTGGGTTTGTCACATTGATTGGTGTCCAGCGTGTGGGATACGACTGGTCCAGTTGTCCAGTGGTCCAGCAAAGCCTTGGCAGGTGTGCCCAGAGCAAGGGGGGTCTAGTCAGGGACAGTCTGAGGCGCGTAGGTAATCTTCTAGGTGTACCTCACGGGGAGGTGCGCTAGTAGAAGAACGTGCCAACTGGGGAGACTTAGATTAAGGTGCTCTGAGGCAGCCTAGTTTTGGCGGGAAAAAGCTGAGGCAAAACTGCGTAGCAACAGCGAGCTAGCTTGCCAGCTGAGAGGCCCAGCAGAGGGGGGTAGGCTCTGACTCGATACTGTTGCAATTTAAGTGCTGAAGAACAGCAGCAATCTCTAGGGAGAGCTGGTTCTGAGGCAAAAAGGAAAAAAGTGGTCGTTTTATTTTGAGGCTTGACTTTTTAAAGCAGCCTGTTCTGAGGGGGGATTATGCCCTTGACTCGAAGCCAAGTAGCAGACATGAGTGAAGTGAAAGACCCCCAGATTGACCAAGGTTCTGAGGATGAATTTGGCTCAGTGCAAGGTGACAGCACAGGAGAGCAGAACCCAGAACTCAGAAAGATACTCCTAGCCCAACAGCATGAACTGAGGGTGAGGGAAATGGAGGAAAGGGAAAGGGAAAGGCAAAGACAATTTGAATTGGAATTGCAGAGAGAGAAGATGGCGTTTGAATTAAGAAAACTGGAACTGATGAACCAGAACAATAATAATAATAGGGATTCTGAGGGAGGCCAATTGTCTAAAGCTGACCTGAAGAAATTCCCTGTGTACCACAAGGGAGATTGTCCTGAGGTGTTCTTTTCCTTAGTGGAAAGAGCGTTTGTGGACTTCTCAGTGAGGGAAACTGAGAAGATGACCATCATGCGATCTTTAATCAGTGGTAGCCTGGCTGAGGTTTATGCCGAGATGCCTGAGGAACTGATGAAAGATTTTGCAGAGTTTAAGAAACTGGTGTTTGCCAGACATGGGATAAATGCAGAGCAGCTGAGACAAAGATTCAGGTCCCTCACCAAGAAGCCAGAGCAGACTTTTACCCAAGTGGGGGCCCAATTGGTGAGGCTGCTTGAGAAATGGCTATCGCAGGAGGGAACAGAGACCTATGAGCAGCTTAAAGACTTGATAGCACTGGAACAGTTCTATTCAGTCCTGCATGGGGAATTGAAATTCCAGGTGAGGGAAAGGAAACCGAAATCTGTGGCAGCAGCCGCAGAGATCGCAGATTTTATTTCCCAAATAAGAAAGCCCTTGGGTGAGGGGAAATCTGTGGGTAAACCCAAAGAAATCTACAGCAAGTACTCTCAGGGACCAGGGAAAAGCCAGCAAGGGGGAGGGGCCCATGGTGAAGGGAAGCCCTCAGACATGAAACTAAGACCTCAGATTTTGGAGGGAAAACCAAAACAAGATGAGAGAGAATCAAAATACACCAGAAAATGCTATTTCTGTCAGGGAAAGGGTCATCTAATCTCAGAGTGTGAGAAATTAAAGCAGCTAAAAGGAATGGTGCCTCAGAATGCTAGTGGAACCAAGCCAAAAGCTGTGTTCTGTGTCCAGAAAGAGCAAGGCTCAGTGTCGCTGAGGGAGCCTGTTGCCATGGCTACTCAGTCTGGGACAGCTACTGCTGCTGATCAGGCTGAGGAAAATGGTCCTCTTATAGAGGTAAAGCGCTGCTTGCTGATAAAAACAGATTCTCAGTTGTTTGAGACAGCCGGGGTGGACGTAGGAATACTTGACCGTCAGTATAGGGGGCTGCGGGACACTTGTTCCCAGGTAACCCTGTGCCATCCAGATATTATTCCTAGGGAGTTTATAATCCCAAATGAGAGCATGAAGGTGGCAGGGATTGAGGGGCAGGTAATCTCTCTGCCAGTAGCAGAGGTACCTGTCAACTTTCAAGGCTGGAGGGGGGTTTGGCGGCTAGCGATTTCATCGACTCTGCCAGCAGCCGTGCTCGTGGGAAATGACCTGGCTGAACATGTGAAACGGGTGCTAGTGATTACACGCTCACAAGCCACCACAGGGACAGTTCAGGGGGGTAATGATGAGCCAGAGACGGAAGCAGAGGGGAGTTCAGAAGCTGTGGTGGAAACCTTAACCACAGACAGCAGATTTGGACAGGAGCAAAAGGCAGACGCCACTCTCCAAAAGTGTTTTGAACAGGTGACTGACGCCCAGCTAACACCTGAAACCCCAGTGAGATTTCTGGAGAAAAAGGGGATTTTATATAGAGAAACCCTGAGGAATATCTCAAAAGGGGGAGATGGGATCAGAAGTCAGCTGGTGGTACCTGAAAAGTATCGCCCCATGATCTTACAAAGGGGTCACTCTGACATGTTTGCTGCACACTTAGGGGTGAACAAAACCCAGCAGAGAATCACACAGAATTTCTACTGGCCTGACATAGGGAAGCAGATCAGGGAGTTCTGTAAACAATGTGATGTGTGTCAAAGGCAGGGGAATAACCGCGACAGGACCAAAGCAAAGTTGTGCCCTTTGCCTGTGATTGACACTCCGTTCAAATGCATAGGGGTGGATATTGTGGGACCTTTGCCCAAGGCCACAAAGAGGGGGAACAGGTTCATTCTAACAATTGTGGACCATGCCACAAGGTATCCTGAAGCCATACCCTTGACTAACATTGAAACTAACACAGTGGCCGATGCTTTGGTGGGGTATATGTCCAGGATGGGATTTGCCTCAGAGATAATCACAGATTTGGGCGCATCGTTCACATCAAAGCTCATGAAACGCTTATGGCAAATCTGTGGAATAAAGCACAAGGAAACCACTGCCTATCATCCTGAAAGTAATGGGTTAACTGAGAAGTTCAATGGGACTCTAATGCGCATGATTAGGCTTACTTGGCAGAGAATCCAAACAATTGGGACCAGAAGCTGCAATCCCTTTTGTTTGCTTATCGATCAGTGCCACAAGCCAGTACCGGGTTCAGTCCATTTGAACTTCTATTTGGGAGAAGGGTGAAAGGGCCCCTTGATTTGATCAAACAAAATTGGGAGCAGATCACCCAGGATGACCCACAAGACGTTGTGACATACATAGACACCTTGATGAATGACCTAAAGCGAAATCTAGAGCTGGCAGCAGAAAACCTGCAAGCTCAGAAGGTCAGACAGAAAACATGGTATGACCACAAAGCTAGAGAGAGGCACTTTGACCCAGGGGAGGAAGTGCTTTGGCTTAGGCCCTGCAGAGAGAACAAGCTGCAGCTCAAATGGGCAGGACCATATAGGGTCATTTCCAAGATGTCAGACCTGAACTACCTAATAGAGCAGGAGGAGAACCAAGCAAGGAGGGTGGTTCATGTGAATGCCCTAAAACCCTACTACAGAGGGGAACAGAGGGTTTTATTCGCGATAAAAGCAGCTGAGAGTGAGGAAGCTGAATTACCCTTCTGGGAGGGTAGAGGGGAAGTAAAATACAACCCAGAGGAGGTAAAGATCAGTCCTGCACTCACCCAAGACCAGCAGCAAGAACTAAAAATGCTGCTTAGTAAATATCAACAGGTGTTTTCCAACAAGCCGGGGATAGTGAAGGGAGTGATGCATCGGATCCACACAGGGGATGCACCCCCGCAGGCAGTATCCCCATACCGAGTAACGGGACCCTATAGGGACAAGGTGCGGAAGGAGCTGGACGAGATGCTGAGGGAGAACATAATCGTCCCCTCTTCTAGTCCTTGGTCCTCTCCGATAGTCCTTGTGGACAAGCCTGATGGGAGCATTAGGTTTTGTGTCGATTACAGGAAATTAAACCGTGTAACCACTCCTGATGCCTACCCAATGCCCAGGCTAGACAACCTGATTGAAACCATAGGGGGTTGTCGGTTCATCTCATCATTGGACCTGGTAAAGGGATATTGGCAATTAAGAATTGATCCCAGGGATCAAGAAAAGACTGCCTTTTGCAGCCCTTTTGGTCTCTATGAGTTTCGAGTCCTGAGCTTTGGTCTCAGAAATGCACCAGCCACATTCCAAAGGCTGATGGACCAGACCTTGGCAGGGCTCAGTGACTTTACAGTGGCCTACATTGACGACATAGGGATCTTCAGTAATACCTGGGAAGATCACCTGATACACCTGGAGTTAGTGCTGCAGAGGTTAAGTGCAGCAGGGCTAACAGTAAAGGCCAGCAAGTGTCAGCTGGGTAGCCCAGAAATAAAATACTTGGGTCACATGGTAGGGGGAGGAATGATAAAACCCCTGGAGGCCAAAATAGAAGCTGTTCGTGATTGGCCTAGACCCAACACCAAGAAAAAAGTCAAATCATTTCTTGGGTTGGTGGGCTACTACAGAAAGTTCATCCCGAGGTTTAGCGAGATTGCGGCTCCGCTGACCGATCTGACGAGGAAGAAGGCTGATGACCGCATCCCGTGGACCAGCGACTGTGAGGCGGCGTTCCAGAGGTTGAAGGAGGCGTTAACCAACTATCCTGTCCTGCGTGCTCCAGACTTCGACCGGGAGTTCATCATCTACACCGATGCGTCTAACAGCGGTGTAGGAGCAGTTCTATGCCAGGAGGATGAGAATGGTGACCAGCATCCAGTGTCCTACCTGAGTAGGAAACTTCAAAAAGGTGAGAGACATTTGGCAACTGTGGAGAAGGAGTGTTTGGCCATAGTCTACGCGATCCAGAAGGCCAAGCCTTACATCTGGGGAAGACATTTTATTCTGTGTACTGACCATTCACCATTGCAATGGTTAAAGACAATGAAAACACACAATAGCAAACTTATGAGGTGGGCTTTAAACCTACAGGACTATGACTTTGAAGTGAAGGTGGTCAGAGGGTCAGTGAACTGTGTTGCTGACGCCTTATCAAGAAGACCTGAAGAATGAAGACGGCGAAAGAACATGGACTATATGTGTATATAATGATGACAAAAGTAAAATGTACCTGGTTTTGAATTGGTTTGTATGAATAAAGGTAAATTGATGTATTGTATATGGTAAATGTTTAAAATGCCTAATTGCTATGGTTTAACTTAGAATGTAAGTATGAGTAAGTATAATATGGTATGTATAACTGTTGTTGTGTATTTTACCTAGGTTGTTTTTTGGTGAAAAGCACCTTAGCTTTCCCCCTACAAAACAACTTATAAAGAGGGGAGGTGTTACATAACAGCACTGATGTTACCTGTCTGTCATGGGTTTGGAGGGAAAGTTCCATCCTATGGGGAGTGGAAGGCGGGACATCAGGAGGAGGGGCTGTACTGTATAAATATGTGATGCCTGTGTGGTGAGAGGAGATGCTGGGAGATGCTGAGAGACACTGGGTGTGACGAAGCAGCAGCTGGGAAGAAGAAGCTGTTGTGGGAGTCTGTGTGTCAGACAGGGTACTACTGTGTGTCAGAGTACCAACCTGATAGGTTCAGGTGTCTGTTGGTTAGCCAGAACTGATAGGTTCAGGGTCTGGGCTTCAAGTTAAGGGTTCTGGGTGAACCAAACTGTATGTTTGTATGAGTGAGAATAAGCCACGTTACTTTATTTTATACACCTGATTGTTTTATGTTCCCTGTGTGTATTTAAATAAACCTTATTCTTTTATTGTTTAAAAATCCATCCCTGGTCTGTGTGACTTCTTACAGGGAATGGTTGGTGGCAGCTTAGTGTAACTGTGTGACATATCCCGGTAGGTCTGGGTTTGTCACACCTCCCATGTTTTCCTCATGTTTTTTTCCTCAGAATACAAAGGCTTTCTTATTTGTGAAATGAAATCTGCAATCTCAGCTGCTTGTTTAACGTCTGAAGGTCTCTTCTCTTGGACCAGATATTTAATTTCACCATGGAGTAAGGAATAGAACTGTTCCAATCCTATAATATTTTTAAATAGTTGAATTGTCTGTACACCCTCCTGCACTAACCACTTGTCCAAACATTTGGCTAAATTGAAATGAAGCTGTGTGTAAGGCTCATCTAATTTCTTTGACAGAGTTCTGAATTTCTGTCTCAGGTGTTCTGCATTTATGCCAAACCTAGCAAATACCATCTTTTAAAGCTCTGAATAATTGTTTATCATTCCGATTGGCATATCGGCGTAGACTTCAGCCAAAGACCCACTGGTTTGAGATCTTAAAATTATCATTTTCTCTGACTCTCTGACAGAGAAATCTGCACATGCTCTTTCAAAAAGAGTTAGGAATGCTTCTGGGTAATCTCCCTGTTTATAAGGAGGGAATTTCTTTAAATCTGTTTTTGACAACTGCCCTTCTTCAGAGTTAGAATTTCTGTTGTTGTTGTTGTTGTTATTGTTCTGGCTCATTAATTCCAGCCTCCTAATCTCAAAAGACATATGCTCTTTCTCCACAGCAATTTTCTCCCTTTCCATTTCAGCCTCCCTGTCCATTTATTCTTTCTCAAGTTCAATTTGTCTCATTCTCTCCTCCTTTTCCAGGGCAATTTTCTCCTTTTCTAATCTTTCCTCTTTTTCTAATTGCCTCATTCTGAATTCATGTGCTTGTGCCAGCTCAAATTTTCTTAGGTCTGTTAAATGTTCACCATTAAACTCATCGCCTGAACTGTCAGCCATCTCTGCAGATTTCAGTTCAATTTCAGATTTCTTACTGCGAATTAAGGGCATTTTATTCACAAAAAAGACTCTTCCCTATTTTCAAGCCTCTGTTTAAAATCACTATTTTTCCTTACTGTGCTATGGCCTGTGATATTTAGTTGCAGTGTACACCAGCTGCTCTAGCTGTGTGCTTGTAGCTGTAACTACACTTCTTTGGCGTCTCCTGCCTCTTACACTGGGCCCCTTGCCAAACTAAGGATACTTTATTATTCTGCCTTTGGCACAACTCCAAATTTTAATACAGCTCTACCCACACTTAGGTTCTGCTGTTTAAAAATGGAGATCCCTCAGCTTTGCTGCCCTTGGTCTTAGCAATGTCCCCACAGAGTTCCCCTAACTCTGGACACGCTGACCAAACCACCACAGCCACTCTCCCTCACAAAATGGACACCACAGAGCTCCTATCTCAGTTCTCCCACTCTGAAGCTTAAGCGCCTCTCCACTAGATTTGCTCCCCTTGAGTCAAATCCTAGAGAGTTACCCACGCTCTCCACTTCAGGTGACCCTAACTGAAATCTTTTGCTCTGGTCACTTTGGCCAAGGCTTTACTGGATCACTCGCATCCCAACCGCTGGACACCAGTTTTATTGTGACAGCTTCCTCACACGTCACAAAGGAGCTGCCACGTCACTCTCTCACACACACTTTAATCACGCTGCCACCAACCATTCCTTCAACTGAGACTTCAGGCAAATGTGTGATTTTTAAAATAAAAACTTGTGTTTATTGATAATAACAAAAGGAATGGTAAATCACTGTATTAATTAAAATAATAAGCTAATCAATATAAAGTATCACACACGCACACACTCTCTCACAGACCCCCTCTCTCTCTATATATATATATATAGCACAGTACTACACAATAGGTACAAGCCCTATTTTTGATACCTTTCAGCCTGTTTCGTCCGATACTGTCGCCAGGACGCTTGATCGCTGTCGTGCCACCACCTCCTCCTTGGATCCTTGCCCGGCCTGGCTAATCAAAGCAGCCAGGCCTTCAACAACAGAATGGGCTACTGTAATAATTAATCGGTCTTTCCTTGAGGGCAGATTTCCCTCTGCCCTCAAGGAAACACTCATTAGGCCCATTAGAAAGAAACCTAGTTTGGCGGCGGACGAAATTGGCAATTATAGGCCCGTCGCCAATGTTTCTTTCTTAAGCAAGGTAGTCGAGAGGGTGGTGGCTGATCAGCTTCAGGCGTTCCTGGATGAAACAGATGCCCTGGATCCATTCCAGTCGGGCTTCAGGCCGCGCCACGGAACAGAAACGGCAGGGGCAAAATGTCTCTGCTGGTCCTCCTCGATATCTCAGTGGCCTTTGATACCATTGACCACGGTATCCTCCTGGGGAGGCTCACCGAGTTGGGAATAGGTGGCCAGGCTTTCGCCTGGCTCCGTTCCTTCTTGGAGGACCGCCCCCAGAGAGTACAGCTTGGGGAGAATGTCTCGGCCCCGTGGAGCCTCAATTGTGGGGTCCCACAGGGGTCGATCATCTCCCCAATGCTGTTTAACATCTATATGAGGCCGCTGGGGCGGGTCATCAGGGGGTGTGGAGCGATGTGCCATCAATATGCGGATGACACGCAACTCTACATCTCCTTTTTTCCAACTGCAGGAGATGCCGTTCTGTCCCTTCAGCGTTGCCTGGGGACCGTATTGGAATGGATGCAGGAGAACGGGCTGAGGCTGAACCCGGACAAGACGGAAGTACTAAGGGTGGGCACTCCCACAGTTGGGGACTTGGGAAACTCCCTCACTTTTGGGGGTGTGACTCTGCCCGCCAGGGATGGGGTCCGCAGCTTGGGGATCCATCTGGACCCGGCGCTCACTATGGAATCTCAGGTGGCGTCTGTGGTCCGTACCGCTTTTTTCCATCTTAGGCGGATAGCCCAGCTGCGACCCTACCTTGATGTGGGGGCGCTTACTACCTTGGTGCATCCGCTCGTAATCTCAAGATTAGACCACTGTAATGCGCTCTACGTGGGGCTACCTTTGAGGTTGCTGCGGAAACTACAGGTGGTGCAGAATGCTGCGGCCAGATTACTTAGTGGAGTGAGAAGATTCCAACATATCTCGCCCACTCTGGCCGCACTGCATTGGCTGCCCATCCGATTCCGCATCGACTTCAAAGTGTTGATGCTTACCTATAAAGCCCTAAACGGTTTAGGACCTCGATACTTGGTGGAACGCCTTCTCCCACCAAGATCTGCCCGTGTCACTCGTGCGAGCCAGGAGGTGAGGCTGAGGAGCCTAACGCCGAGAGAGGCCCGGAAGGAGAAGACCAGAAATCGGGCCTTCTCGGCGGTGGCTCCTCGTCTCTGGAACAACTTACCTCCTGAGATTCGCGTGGCTCCCTCGCTGGACATTTTTAAGAAACAACTAAAAACATTGATGTATAGGCAGGCTTTCCCAACAGAAAACTCCTGACGATTTTTCTTTTCTTATATCTTTCTTTGATTTCTATCTTAGTCTAGGTGCAATGTTTTAAAATTATATTGTTTCTTTTATTGTAAGCCGCCTAGAGTGGGCTAATATGTCCAGATAGGCGGGATAGAAATAAAATAAATAAATAAATAAATAAATAAAAATACTCCTATCAACCCTATCCAGACCCTAATCAGTCCCTGTCTGACTCACACCTCATTCACTACCCCTTAAATACCTTAGCTCCACCCTCTTAAGTCCCACCTCCCATCACGCTATTGGCAGATGACATACAGCCACAGCTATGACAGGCAGATGATGACACCGCTACTGTAACAGTGGGAATCTAGGATTAGAAGCTTTGTCCATTTCCGCACCTTCTAAGTTTCACTCAGCCTACGGTCCAAAGGCTGGTGAAACTAGGAACTCACGTTGGCTCCTTCCCCTAGTGGCATAGCACCTTTAACAGGGTGGGAGTGGTGGAATCATTTTAGCACTTAATCTTGTTGAGTTTTAGTTTTTTGTGAAGTTTTTAGAACTTACCACAGGTTCCATCCAAAGCGGCATATGGAAGGGGATATAATTGCATTTTGGACGGCAGCTGTTCTTAAGGTTAATGAGCTCAGTGGAAACTTTCCCCCTGTGTTATTTTTGCTTAGCCAGGCAGGGCAGCAAAGATGATTAGGAATGAAGAGGACATTCCTGATATCCCATCATGCAACCCCGAGACCCCTTGCCATGGTGTCAAATCATTTGACTTTAAAGGGGGCTGTCAGTCATTCAAGTAGATGTTGTATCCTGAAAGGATTGGTACACTCCTGGAGAAGAAGGGCCCCAGCAGTGTACAAAGAGACATGGCGGGCCCAGCTGGCCTATGGGGTGTGGGAGAGTTTATGTGCTGCACCTCTAATTCTGCACACATGAATTTCACCGGTGGGGCCCGAATTAATTGGGCCCATCTTTAGGAAAGAGTTCTATTATGTCTATCCCCTGAGGCTTCTTTTCCCATTGATAAATATGCTCGATTCTTTCAGTCTTTCTCTGTCGGCTTTCAGTTGTCAAGATGTTTGCAAAATGTCTGCTTTGTAATCTCCTCCAGAATTTTCCATTAGATGGATGTCAAGCTGTCAGGGAAGAAGGGAAGCCAGAAAACAAGAGGGAAACAGAAATCTCCAGATTCTCCTGTTATTGATGTTGGTGCACTTCTGATCATCTGAAAAAATCAACAGAGAAAAAGGAAGGACAAAAGGTTCCCCGGGGAGGTAAACATTCAAGGGTGCCTCAGATGACAATAGACTTGACAAAGTCCACCCAGAGGAGAAACAAAGTGAACGCATTGAACAAGGAAAGAGCATCACAATGCAGAGTGATTGTACTTCACGTGAAACATCCCCGAGGGGTGAGAGACAGTACAAATGCCTACAGTGTGGAAAGAGCTTCAGTCACAGCAGTAACTTAAGTTCACATGAAAGAATTCACACTGGGGAGAAACCATATAAATGCATGGAATGTGGAAAGAGTTTCACTCAGAGCAGTACGTTAAGTACACATCAAAGAGCTCACACTGGGGAGAAACCATATAAATGCATGGAATGTGGAAAGAGTTTCAGTCAGAGCGGTACTCTGAGTTTCCATCAAAGAACTCACACTGGGGAGAAACCTTATAAATGCATGGAATGTGGAAAGCGTTTCAGTCACAGCGGTACTCTGAGTTCCCATCAAAGAACTCACACTGGGGAGAAACCTTATAAATGCATGGAATGTGGAAAGAGTTTCAATCAGAGCAGTGGCCTAAGTAGACATCAAAGAGTTCACACTGGGGAGAAACCATATAAATGCATGGATTGTGGAAAGAGCTTCAGTGGCAGCTATAGCCTCAGTTCCCATCAAAAAACTCATACTAGGGAGAAACCATATAAATGCATGGAATGTGGAAAGAGCTTCAGTCACAGCAGTATGTTAAGTACACATGAAAGAACTCACACTGGGGAGAAACCATATAAATGCGTGGAATGTGGAAAGAGTTTCAGTCAGAGCAGTACCCTGAGTTCCCATCAAACAACTCACACAGGGAAGAAACCATATAAATGCATGGAATGTGGAAAGAGTTTCAGTCACAGCAATAACCTCCGTTCCCATCACAGAACTCACACTGGGGAGACACCATATAAATGCATGGAATGTGGAAAGAGTTTCACTGACAGCAGTGGTCTCAGTTCCCATCAAAAATCTCACACTGGAGAGAAACCATATAAATGCATGGAATGTGGAAAGAGCTTCAGTCACAGGTCTAACTTAAGTTTACATGAAAGAATTCACACTGGTGTGAAACCATATAAATGCATGGAATGTGGAAAGAGCTTCAGACAGAGCAGTGCCCTAAGTACTCATCAAAAAACTCACACTGGGGAGAAACCATATAAATGCATGGAATGTGGAAAGAGCTTCAGTCAGAACTCTAGCCTCAGTTTCCATCAAAGAACTCACACTGGGGAGAAACCATATAAATGCATGGAATGTGGAAAGAGCTTCAGTCACAGCAGTCACTTACGTTCACATGAAAGAATTCACACTGGGGAGAAACCATATAAGTGCATGGAATGTGGAAAGAGCTTCATTCAGAGTAGTAGCCTCAGTTCCCATCAAAGAACTCACACTGGGGAGAAACCATATAAATGCATGGATTGTGGAAAGAGCTTCAGTGGCAGCTATAGCCTCAGTTCCCATCAAAAAACTCACACTAGGGAGAAACCATATAAATGCATGGACTGTGGAAAGAGCTTCTGTCACAGCCGTAACTTAAGTACGCATGAAAGAACTCACGCTGGGGAGAAACCATATAAATGCATGGAATGTGGAAAGAGTTTCACTCAGAGCGTTAACCTCAGTTACCATGAAAGAACTCACACTGGGGAGAAACCATATAAATGCATGGAATGTGGAAAGAGCTTCAGTCACAGCAATAGCCTCAGTTAGCATGAAAGGACTCACACTGGGGTGAAACCATATACAGTGAGGTCTCGACTTACGAACGGCTCGACATACGAATGTTTCGACTTACGAACAGCTCCCATAGGAATATATGGACTCGACTTATGAACTTAGATTCGAGTTACGAACTCTTTTTTTTAAAGCTAAGTCATCTTAGGTTAAAAGAAAAAAAGAAAAATATCCCCCTCTAGTGGCAGAAGGCGAAATAGCAGCTTCCTATTATTTTCTATGGACGAATAGAGCAGATACGGATTAAATGGTTTTCAGTGCATTCCTATGGGAAATGAAGATTTGACTTACCAACTTTTCGACCTGAGAACTGCCTTCCAATACAGATTAAGTTCGTAAGTCGAGTCCCCACTATAAATGCATAAAATGTGGAAAGAGTTTCAGTCAGAGCAGTATCCTTAGGTCACATCAAAAAATTCACAGTGGGGAGAGACCATATAAATACATTGAATGTGGAAAGAGCTTCAATCAGAACTGTTCCCTGACTTCACAAGAACTCATAGTGAGCCTTAAATTCATTTGCCTTTTTTGTAGCAACATCAAATTGCTGGCTCATATTTAGCTTGTGATCCACGACAATTCCCAGATCGTTCTTGTCCGTAGTTTTGCTGAGGCAGGTTTTCCCCATCTTGTAACTGTGCAATGGTTTCTTTTTCTGATGTGCAGTTCTTTGTACTTCTTGCTGAAGTTCTTTCTATTGCTTTAGGCCCAGGGCTCCAGCCCATCAAGCTCATTTTGAATTTTTTCTGTCTTCTAGTGTATTGGCTACTCCACCCAATTTTGTTATATTTGTAAATTTGATTAGCATTCCCTATATCTGCAATGACATAATTACTGAAAATGTTGAAGAGCACCTGGCCCAGGGCTGAGCCTTGGAGTACCCCACTTGTGACCTCATCCTAGTGTGAGAAGGAGTCATTAATCATCCTCCTCTGAGTATGATTTTGTAGCGAAGTATGTATCCACCTGACACTTTATCTAGGAAGGCCACACCTAGTAAGCTTGCTAATCAGGATCTCATGGGCACATGCTCAAAAACTTTACTGTATTTAACATAGAATATGTTTAGAGTATTCCCTCTGTCTATCAGGGAGCTTGTTTGTTCAGTTGTTCAGTTTTCTCTGACTCTTTGTGACCCTTGCCACAAAGAGTGGGGTCCGCAGCTTGGGGATTCATCTGGACCCAGCACTCACCATGGAGACTCAGGTGATGTTGGTGGTCCATACTACCATCTTCCATCTGTGGCAGATAGCCCGGCTGCGACCCTATCTCTATACAGGGTCACTCACTACCATGGTACATGTGCTTGTAATCTAGAGATTAGACCACTGCAATGCGCTCTATGTGATGCTGCCTTTGAGGTTGACACTAAGAAAGTCTTTGTGAAAAACTATAAGGGAAATTCCAATAGTGAGGAAAATAAAATAAAATATATTCACAAAGATTATATTGAAAAATCTAATGAGTTTCAATCCACTGACCTGTGAACATAGAGATATGTCTATAATTGAAAAGGGTTGGAACTGAATAAAACATGTTATGGGTGGTTTCATATATACACGCTCACAAGGAAGTCAGAAAGCACCCACTACAGCAACAGAAGAAAGTTGGGGGGGGGAGTTTCCTGGAGGGTTAAATTAATAATTGGTTTGAAGAGGGTTGTAAGATTATGGAAAAACCCAAGGAAAAGGAGTTTTGCCCAGGAGCAAAAGGAGAACAATAATTTGGAGGGTTGTTTAAAAGTGTCTGAAAATTGCACTCTATTTCCTGAAAATACTGAGAGAATCTGTATGGACAAAGATCTTTTAACGAAAGAAAAGTCCTTAGCAATGACAGAAACTAGCTTAAAATTAAATCCTGGAAAAGAGAAAAACTTACACGAGGTTCAGGAAACATCATGTTGGCCTGAGGTTGTGAAAATGAAATTTTTAGAGAGATGTAAATTTCATTTAGCAGAAGTAAAGCATGCTGCTTATATACCGCCTCATATCGCTTCAAGCACTCTCTGGGCGGTTTACAATTTAATTATGCAGGCTACACATTGCCTCCCCAGCAAGATGGGTACTCATTTTACTGACCTCGGAAGGATAGAAGGCTGAGTCAACCTTGAGCCGGCTACCTGGGATTTGAACCCCAGGTCATGAGCACAGTTTTAGCTGCAGTACAGTGGTTTAACCACTGTGCCACGAGTACCTAGAAAGAAACTAGGTGAATTTATGGGCGAGAAGAAAGGCGTAAACCTTGAATTTGTAAATAAAGACAAATCCAGGGATGTAAAAGAGGGTAGGAGAGTAGTTCATGTTAACATGATGAAGCTGAACTATAGAAAAGAGAACATGGTCCCAAACCGAATGAAAGAAGAGACTAGGAGGAAATATGAATTGAAATATTGGGAAGGAAGAGGTGTACTCTATGTTAGACTTCAAGGAGTATTAAGTAAATTTATTCTAGCCATAGAAAAATTAAAAGAAGCTAGAGTAAAAGATGTGATAAGGATGGCAGGATATACTCATCACTGGGAAACAAAGTCCAGAGATAAAGCCTCTCTTTTAGGAAAAAAGCTAAAAGATAAGATGCAGTGGTCAGGCAGATGTAAAGAGACTAGAAAAGTTGCAGGCTACATTAGAGAAAGGTCATAGTATCCAGAGAGGTCATCATATCCAGAGACGTCTTCGTGTCCGGAGAGGTCGTGTTGTGAGAGGTCCAGAGTTCCGGAGTGACTTCACTATCATAGCTGATGTGTCAGGATTCGAACTAGGAGCCATGCTGAGCCAAGCGGACAACAAGAAAGACCGAGCAGGTGAGAGACATTTAATTGACAACTGGAAGATTGTCGATTGATTGGACATTGCAAAGACTGAAACCCTATGTGAAGTTACAAACTGTGAAATATAAAACCAATAAACTTGCAAGAGGGAGACTGACAGAATTAGTGGAATTACCAAGTGTTACCCAGGGGTCATAATCAGCAGAGCTTCCCAGTGATGTGTAGACACAAGCACCAAACAGTCTTGATAGTAGAATACTTGTATTATTTACAGGATGTTTACAGGTATATACAGCTTAGTCCTTGTTCCAGCTCCAGTAGTCATACACGGCAGTTCCACAGAGTTACAGAGTTTAAATCAGTGTCAGAGTCTAGTAAATAGTCATATACCATGCAGTCAGTCCGGCTTTCCCAGAGTACCACTTCACCCAAGCACGTAGGTACGGCTTCCACAGGATTCTCAGGCACAGCTCCAAGACGACAGCACTCCACGACCACAGCAACATCCACAACAACCCACACTGGTGTATGCTAGGTCTCCCAGCTTTATCCCAGGGATAGCCAATCCTGGGATGTTCATACTGCTGGTACAATTCCCACAGCTGTATTAACTCTAGTTATACTTCTCTTTACAGCAGTGATCCTTACAATTACTTATGTCTTGGTTCCAAATTGCATTTAACAAGTTCCAGGTTTAGCCCAAACCTGACAATCTCCTCCAAATTGTTAAATGCTTGCATATATGTACACTTTAAATTGTTTTTGCATTATTACACATTACATTACATTTTACATTCATTTCATACCCAACATTTTACATGCATTCTCATGTTTGATTGGTCCTAGTACTTTTGTTAAAGAGTCTGCTATGTTCTTCTCAGTCTCACAATAAATTAGTTTGATCAGACCATTTTCTACACCTTCTTTTACATTCTGGTATCGAATGTCTGTGTTTTGACCTGCTCCTTATGTTTGGTGAATTTATCATATGAATTACAGCCTGGTTATCTTCATTTATGGGTATTGGCTCCTTTAAATCCATTCCTAGATCCTGGGCTAACTGTTTGTAATATATGAGGTCTGACTCTGCTGATGAAAGTGATATAAATTTCTGTCTTGCTGTTTCCCAGTTTACAATGCGTTCACCCAAATGCACAGTCATACCTGACGTGGATCTCCTTGTTACAATGTCATTGCCATAATTTGCGTCTGCATATGCTGTAATTGTTAGTTCTCCCTTGGGCTCTAAATACAACTCTTCGTTTTGGGCTTCCTTTAAATATCTTAATACCCTTTTAGCAGCTTGCCAGTGCTTCTCACTTGGCTTGCTTACATTCCTGGCCAACAAATTCACCACAATCGAAATATCTGGTCTAGACCATCTGCTTAAATATAGCAGACTACCTATTAATGATCTGTACAATTCACTGTTACAATCAGGAACTGTAACATTTTCCTTTTCAAATTCAATATTCATAGGAGTTTTAGCACCCTTACAATCTTCCATTTTATACTGTTTTAACAACTTTGCCTGGAATTTAACATTGGTGAATTCTGTACCATTATCAGTCTGAATCTGCTTCAATTTTTTGCCTGTTTTTCTCTCAACAAATTTCAACCATTTCTCAGATTCTATGTATGTTGACCCTTTGTCTTTCATTAAATAACACGATCCAAACCTTGACTTTTGGTCTTGAATTGAATGTATTTTGTTCCTCCCAAAGATGCTCTTTTAGGGCCTATTACATCTATTGACACTAAGTCTAGAATGTTGCCAACTTCTATGTTACTATGTTTCTTTACAGGAGCACATTTACTTTTTGCTTCTTGGCAGGCTTGGCAATTAATGTATTTCTCACATTTCCTTAAATTCACTCCAGTTGAATTCTCTATTGCTTTACGTAATGCCTTATAATTTGCATGTCCCAACCTTAAATCCCACAAATGTATGCATTCTTTATGAGCTTTTACATTCTCATAGACATTGTTTGCCTTAGCACTACTCAGCCTATATAGGTTGTTTCTTACATGACCTGTTAGTTTTTCATTCTTTTTTCCATTAATAACTCACTTGTTCCTATAGAATGTGCTTGTAAATCCCTCTTTTGCTAATTGGCTAACTGACAATAAATTGTGTTTTAACTTTGGCACATACAATACCTCCATTGGCATCTTTAGACATGGTAATTTTACTTTACCTTTACCTATTATTTTTCCACTTACTCCATCAGCCAACATTACTTGCTGATCACACACTGCTTTAAAATTGGATATCAGCTTTTTATCTTTGCACATGTTAGCTGTTGCCCCTGAGTCTACTATCCATTCTTCTTCTTGGTGGTTGTTTATAAATAGTCTCTGACAGGTTTGTTGCAACTTTCTCACATTGTGGTTGTTTTCTTTCCTTCTTAAATTTGCAATCTTTGGTGAGATGTCGTCTGGACCCACAGGAAAAACATCTCCTCCCAGGTTGGATATTTGCAGCTGTGACATCCTCCTTCCCATTTACACTTGGTTTGTTTCTCACAGAGGTTTTGGAGTCACGTAGTTCCTGGTTGTCTTTCCTTTTCTGCTCCTCCTCCAGAAGTCTACTGGTTACATTTAACACTGTTATTTCAGCTTGTGGTAGTACTTCCAAGTTTGCTACAAGCTGGTCATATGACTCATCAAGTGAAGAGAGTATTATAAATGCTTCCTGAATTTCAGTAAATGTGACATTAGGTCCATCAGCATTGTTTTCATGTGCTCTAAATGTTGCAGCATGCTCTCACCAGTTTGCAATCTGGTACGAAATTGCCTTCTTGCAATTTGTATCTGGATACCAACGCTGACTCGTACAAAGAGTCCCCTCAGATTCTCCCATGCCTTTCTTGCTGAAGTCTGGCCTCTTATGTGGATTAGGAGACAATCTTCTAGAGTCAACCCGATTATTGCAAGTGCCTTGTCATTCTTTCTCTTTATTCTAAGATTCAGCACAGCTGGTGGCTTTTCTATAATGTCCCATAGTGATTCCTTCTCGAGTAATAACTGGACTTTCTGCTGCCAGGTGGAGTAGTTATCTCCATTCAGCTTCCTGATAGACAGTCCTGACATTTGCAGCTCACTTGCCATTTTTCACAGACTGCAGGACAAAGCTGTTCTACTCACTTCTGCTGTCCTGTGAGGCAAGGACCCAAACATCGTCCAGCGAAATTGCCCATAGGAACAATCATTTTGTGAATCACAACATTGCTCATAAAAAGTCATTGTCTAGCGAATTCCTCATTTTGTGAGGCAATCGTCTAGCAGGGCAGCACTGTATTTTAAAAAATCTTTGTTTTTGTTATTTAGTGGATGAAAGGGTGAAAGCAGTGATGATTAAATGGGCACATAATTTTAGTTATAATATAGATATAGACGACTGGATTTGAATGTGGAATGAAAACTATAGATGGATCAAACCAGATGGATGGATCAAACTGAATATAATGGCAGAAATCATTCACCCCCTCAACTGACCCTTCTCAGCCAGGGCTTCAGTTGAAAAGAAAATAGAGCAGAGAAAAAAACATTTAAACAGTTAGCACAACAACCCACACTGTGTTGCTGCACTGTTCAAACTGAAACCGTGTGTGTTTAGTCGTTTAGTCGTGTTCGACTCTTCGTGACCCCATGGACCAGAGCACGCCAGGCCCTCCTGTCTTCTACTGCCTCCTGGAGTTGTGTCAGGTTCATGTTGGTTGCTTCGCAGACACTGTCCAGCCATCTCATCCTTGGTCGTCCCCTTCTCCTCTTGCCATCACACCTTCCTAACACCAAGGTTTTTTCCAAGGACTCTTTTCTTCTCATGAGATGGCCAAAGTACTGGAGCCTCAGCTTCAGGATCTGTCCTTCAAGTGAGCATTCAGGGTTGATTTCCTTTAGAACTGATAGGTTTGTTCTCCTTGCAGTCCAGGGGATTCTCAAGAGCCTCCTCCAGCACCACAATTCAAAGGCATCAATTCTTCGGCGGTCTGCTTTCTTTATGGTCCAGCTCTCACTTCCATACATCACGACAGGAAAAACCATAGCTTTGACTATTCGGACTTTTGTTGGCAAGGTGATGTCTCTGCTTTTCAAGATGCTGTCAAGATTTGTCATCGCTTTCCTCCCAAGAAGAAGGCGCCTTTTAATTTCAGGGCTGCTGTCTCCATCTGAAGTAATCATGGAGCCCAGGAAGATAAAATTTGACACTACCTCCATATCTTCCCCTTCTATTTGCCAGGAGGTGATGGGACCAGTGGCCATGATCTTAGTTTTTTTGATGTTGAGTTTCAGACCGTTTTTTGCACTCTCCTCTTTCACTCTCATTACAAGGTTCTTTAATTCCTCCTCACTTTCTGCCATCAGAGTGGTATCATCTGCATATCGGAGGTTGTTGATATTTCTTCCGGCAATCTTAATTCCGGCTTGGGTTTCTTCCAGTCCAGCCTTCCGCATGATGTATTCTGCATATAAGTTAAATAAGCTGGGGGACAATATACAACCTTGCCGTACTCCTTTCCCAATTTTGAACCACTCAGTTGTTCCATGACCAGTTCTAACTGTTGCTTCCTGTCCCACATATAGGTTTCTCAGGAGACAGATAAAGTGGTCAGGCACTCCCATTTCTTTAAGAACTTGCCATAGTTTGCTGTGGTCCACACAGTCAAAGGCTTTCGCATAGTCAATGAAGCAGAAGTAGATATTTTTCTGGAACTCTCTGGCTTTCTCCATAATCCAGCGCAAGTTAGCAATTTGGTCTCGAGTTCCTCTGCCTCTTCGGAATCCAGCTTGTACTTCTGGGAGTTCTCGGTCCACATACTGCTGAAGCCTACCTTGTAGGATTTTGAGCATAACCTTGCTAGCGTGCGAAATGAGTGCAATTGTACGGTAGTTGGAGCATTCTTTGGCACTGCCTTTCTTTGGGATTGGGATGTACACTGATCTTTTCCAATCCTCTGGCCACTGTTGAGTTTTCCAAACTTGCTGGCATATTGAATGTAGCACCTTAACAGCATCATCTTTCAAGATTTTAAATAGTTCAACTGGAATGCCATCACCTCCACTGGCCTTGTTGTTAGCCAGGCTTTCTAAGGCCCACTTGACTTCGCTCTCCAGGCTCAAGGTCAGCAACTACATTATCTGGGTTGTCCAGGATATCCAAATCTTTCTGATATAATTCCTCTGTGTATTCTTGCCACCTCTTCTTGACGTCTTCTGCTTCTGTTAGGTTCCTCCCATTTTTGTCTTTTATCATGTTCATCTTTGCGCAAAATGTTCCTCTAATATGTCCAATTTTCCTGAACAGATCTCTGGTCTTTCCTTTTCTGTTATCTTCCTCTATTTCTTTGCATTGTTCATTTAAGAAGGCCCTCTGGTCTCTCATTGCTATTCTTTGGAAGTCTGAATTCAAGTTTCTGTAACTTTCCCTGTCTCCCTTGCATTTTGCTTCCCTTCTCCTCTCTGCTATTTCTAAGGCCTCGTTGGACAGCCACTTTGCTTTCTTGCATTTCCTTTTCTTTGGGATGGTTTTCGTTGCTGCCTCCTGGACAATGTTACGAGCCTCTATCCAAAGTTCTTCAGGCACTCTGTCCACCAAATCTAGTTCCTGAAACCAGTCCGTGCCTAACCCTCGGCTTCAATTCACCACAGCATCTGGATAAATCCAAAGCAAACCGTGTAAAAAGAAAGCACGGGGGTAACACTACTGCAATCAGGTTGTAAATCAGGCCCGTGAATCATAACACCGCGGCCACCATGTCAGTAATTGGTCTCATAAATGAGATCAAAAACCACAAAACAGGAAAATCCAGGCTTCCCTCACTCCCAATTGAAGTGAACTGCTTGAGTCAACACTGTTCCGGGACATGAACTTTTGGACAACCTGTATTTAAGTCTGTTTCGATTTTACTAAAAAGAAACCACTTAATACTGTATCTTTACTGTTCAATGACTCAATCTTGGTAACGTAAGGCCAAATTCATTATCTATAGGGAAACTGTTCTGTTCAAAGGACTAGAAAGGCCAATTATTAAACAACATGAGTTTATTTAAGTGAACAAAGAAAACAGTCCTCTACAATTTCATTTCTAAACATCAGCATAACGTTCAGCACCTTCTATAAAACTTAACTATTGAACACAACAAAATCTAAACTATAATCTAAGGAAAATAAACTATATTCTTACGCAGTCCATATTGTTAAATCAGGTCCCTTCGTCTGGATCAAAGATGTTCAGCGCCATGTTTTCAGATACCCAAAACTCTCTTCTTTTCTCTCTCTCTCACAAGAGTCCCTTTTTCCAACCTCTTGTCAATTTTCCAACCTGCCCCTTCCTGACATACTCGACCAATCACAAAGGAAGGAATTAACATAGGGTACACCCTACTTTCTCACCAACCACAAAGAATTGTTTATAATTCAGGTTAGAAATATTTTGACTCTGCTGTGTTTTTTTCTCCAGCTGCAGCAATAAGCTTGGCGACATGAAGCTGAAAATAACTACTAGTAATTTTCCGGAACTTAGCCTGTGTCAGACTCAAAATGGATTTCTCTATGGGTAAAACATGACTACATAACCCATCTCTAATTAGAAAAATACAATTCTGTTTTTCACCTCCCTTGCTCTTGTCTGGATGGTTTAACAGAGGACAAACAGGATGCATCTCAGGACCAGATCCTAGACCTGAGGATCAGCCTGAGGAAGGGTGGGATGATGGAAAAGCTGTAACACCTCGAGGAGGACAAGCAAGATGGCAGAACATCCATAAACCATGTTCACTGAGGAGGGTTAGAGAGAAACGAGTGTCTCTAACCTGGAGAAGAGAAGACTAAGGCATAATAAGACGGTTACCTCCCAATATTTGAAGATCTGGAATGTGGAGCAAGGTTGTTTTCTGCATCTCCAGAGGGGAGGAGCATAAGTCAAATTAGAAGAAAGCTCTAGTCTAAACATTAGGAAGAACTTCTTGATGGCACAAACCATTCAACAGTAGAATGGATACTGGAGTGTCTTTCATTTAACGTTTTCAAACAGAGGATGGCTGTCTACCTTTTTTAGCAATGTGGATCTCCACCTTTGCCAGCAAGTTGGACTCAACGACCTTTGAGTCCCTTAAAGCTGTTCTGTTTTATGATTCCGTTATGTCTTCTTGTTACTGATACCTCCTGACAATCAAGTATCCTGTTCCTGCTGGTTAAATGGCAGTCTGGCCATTGTAAGGCATTCATCGTATGTGTTACATCTGAACACAATAAGTCCTGCCATAGATTTTAGTTAAGTTGGAAAAAAATTCTCAGTATTTTAATCCTTAACATAATGTTAAGGTTCCCTTTGACATTTAGTCCAGTCGTGTCCAACTCTAGGGTGCAGTGCTCATCCCCGTTTGCAAGACATAGAGCCAGCATTTGTCCAAAGACACTTTCCGTGGTCACGTGGCCAGCGCGACTAGACACAGAACACTGTTACCTTTCCACCAAGGTGGAACCTATTTTTCTACTCGCATTATTACAGGCTTTCGAACTGCTAGGTTGGCTAGGAGCCATAGGAAAAAGGACAGCTTACCAGGGTTGTCCAGCATCCAGCAGATCTCCTCCATGACTTCTCTGCGCAAAGCTTTCTGGTCCAGATCCAGCCATGCCCACTCTTCCTACATGAAAGGCACAGCCACTTCCTCAAAGACCACCAGGTCCTGGAAGAAAAGGGGGGAAATCCTTCCCAGAGTGACCAGATAGGACAGGTTGGTAGAATGGACTAGAAGGAGAAAGAGGAGGGACCGTGGCTTCCACCTGGCAAGGTGTGCAGGGCGTGGCATTGGTGGGATAAAGCAGCCAGGAGGCCTCCCATCCATCTCCCTAGAGAATCTTCAACCTACCTGACCAGGTGCCACAATCTCCCACACCTTACAGGTGAAAACCAGCTTGAAAGCCGTTCTGCTTTCCCATCCAAACCAGATCTTCTTTTAGAGGAATCTGAGATTGTGTCCTTCAGCGGTGAAAGAGAGCCCCGCTCCCGGGTCTGAAGGATGCCAATATTATTTCCTGGCTTTTTGCCACTCTAGTGCATTAATCCATCAGTCTGAGGCAGGGAGATCCAATAGATATTTGTTTATTTTCAGCTGAAAGAAAAGCAAATAGTTGCAAACTTCACTCACAGAAAACATGCAAAGGAGCAACCCCACGGTTATTACAGAATATACTTTTATCAGTGCCATTCCACAAGCTGGTCAGTAATCTAGTTCACAGGCCATACATCTAGGCCAGTTAGTCCACTTGTCCAGATTCCTTTTGCCCAGGGTGCTTGCAACGTATCAAGTGTTTACCTGCAACCTTATTTCAGGGATTTTCCCACAGGAAACACAAGTAGTCCAGGTAGGTAAGGTAGGAGATGATGCTTAGGAAGAGGGTGAAAAGGGCTTTCTGGAATCACAAGGTCATAATCCATTTCTTTTTTTTTTTTTTTAATCATGAGCTAGCCTAATCAACAAGGACAAAAAGAAAACCTAGCTGTCCAAATGGGAATACGTGCAATTTTGCTAAAAATGCTGTAGGTGGAAGTGCCCGTGTCCTTCGCTCTCATGGACTGAGCTTGGCATGAGTGACACCATTTTGAATGGAGCAGAATATTCTCCCAGAACACCGGAATCCATTTCATTTGCAAATGCTTGTCACACGTTTCTGCTACTCTTTCCCAATTTTTTCTTTAAAAAAAAAAGAATTGAGTGGCTAATGGCCACCTGTTTTTTCTCACCTCTTGCTACTTTCTTTGCCACCAACCCCACCACCTAGTCTCCTGACCCGCCCACGACCCCTTGCCAGAATTCCTGGTCTCTTTGCAGAGATGGAGGGGGGAAGGGATGACCAGATAGGTGGGGTATAAATAAATAAAATAAATAGAATAGAATAAATAAAAAATTTGATGGGAGGAATGGACTCCTCCAAGGACTTGTTGAAGTCCCATGTTTGAGTCAAAGTCCTTGAGTCCCAAGTCTGAATCCTTGGTACCAAGTTTTGAGTCCCTATTAAAAACAAGCATTTTTTCAATGGTGGTTGTTGTAGGTTTTTTGAGTTGTCTGGCCATGTTCCAGAGAAGCAGCCCGAAAAACCTACAACAACCATTGGGTCCCAGCCCTGAAAGCCTTTGAGAATATGAGCTTTATTTTTTCCTCAGAAAAAGGAGAGAGGCCGGGTGGGTTCCAAGTCAGTCATTGAGAAAGAAACCCAAAACAAAAGCTGGCCAAGTCTGAGTGGAGTCCTGGCCTCCATTTGGGGGGTGGGGAGTTGGGCTTGGAGGAAAAGCCCTGCCCTGTTGAACTTCTGCCTGTCACGGAAGCCTTCAGAAGGGCAGGGTGTGGACGTGACACAAGTGAGCCCCTGAACCCGAAAGAGAACAACAGCGCACGCCACTTTCCCTCTCATTCCCCTGAGGGAGGAATTTTGAAAAAAATATCAGGGGCTTCTAAAGCCTTTCTGAGGCGAGCCGTTCCCGCCAAGGGCCGCCTCCTCAACTGCGCAGGCGCCACCGGTCCCTCCCCCTGCCCCCCCCCCCACGGTGGGGAAGAGGCGCGCCTGCGCACGGGAGGGACGGAGAGCAAGCAGAGCAGCCACTGAGGAAAAGGAGGGGGCCGACCAGGAACGCAGGATCCTGTGGGGGTCCCTCTGGGAGAGGCTGACCAGGAGCCCTGTGGAGCCCCGAAGTCGGTGGCCTCGGGTTTTCCTTCTGATTTCAGGCCAAATTTCCCTGAAGGGGAGGCTACGCTGGGGCTGTCTCCCCCCTCCCTTCAGCCTTTCAAGGGACCCCCTTGGTCCTCAGCCCCACTTTTTTCTCCCCAGGGAGCCCACCCCCCTCCCCGCCTTGGAGTCCATGCAGAGCATAAGGGGGGGGAGTCTCTGCTTGCCATCTCCCCCCCCCCCACTCTCTCCTCTCCATCTAGCCCTTCGCCCCCTTTAATGGCCGGGGGTGGTGGTGGCGCTCCTCCTCTTGGCTTCCTTTTCTGAGGGGTCGCCCCGGCTGCCATCCTCCTCCTCAATGGCGGACTGACCCAGACGCCCCTCCCCCCCCCCGGGCTTCTGGGGTTTCAAGAGGCCAAGGCTGAAAAAGGGGGGGAAACTCTGAGTCCTTCTGGAGGCTCTGGCCCCGCCCAGGGAAGAACAATGGAGACCCAATGAGAACTCACTCACCCTGCTTGTCACCCGTTGCTGGGCAGAAGCCCTCCAGAGCTGGTCTCCTTGGGGATCCCGCTGCCGTTTTACGGCGTCTATGAGGGGTTGCCTGGCAACCCGGCGACGCGCAGAAGACAATGGAGACCCAATGAGAGCTCGCCCCTCCTCCTGCTCCTTTCCCGTCACTGTCTCCGGGCGGAAGCCCATCCCCTCTGAAAGGCTGGCAGGGCGGGAACCGCCCTTTCCCCCACACGTCGAGTGACTGACTGACAGGCTGCCCTCCAAGCCCACCCAGGGCTCGTCTCTGCGCACGCGCGAGATCCCCTCAAAGGCTGCTCCGCTCCCTCTCCCTCCTGCGCATGCGCTCTTCCCCCCCCACAGAAGGGGCGTGCGTTAGCCAGTTGTGTGTGGGGGGGGTCTGTGGCGCGTGCGCAGTGGAGAAGGCGGCCAGAAGGTCTCCCCTCAGAGAAGGCTGTTTTAGCGGCCCTTCTGTTAAGTAGCCCCCCTCCCCCTCCCCCCCCGTCCCCAGGAGAGTGGGGGTGTGGGGGGTGCTGAGTTTCCCCCAACAGGTTTCAGGATCGCGGGCGAGGCGTCTTTCCAGGAGGAGCGGGAGGCCTGGCCCGGAGGGGGGAAGACAGAGAGGGAGGTGGAAGGGAGCACCCCCCCCCCGGTTGTGGATGCCGCCCGGGGCAGGGACTCGCCGGATTCTCTCAGCGCCTCCTTCAAAACTTTAGAGAGAAAGGCCTGTTTTCCTAGTGGAAGCGAAGTCAATTCCTCCCCCTCTGGGTCTCCTCTAGAGGAAGAGGCAGAGTGGGATTCAAAGGGGAGAGGGGAATCTCCGGGGCCCGGATCCCAGGCCCCCTACTCCTCGGGAGGGGCGAGGAAGGGTCTCTCTCTGGGCTGTTGAGGGCAGAACCCCCCCCTCCCTTGGCAAAGAAAGCGCCTCCTTTCGCTCCTGAAGGGAAACACCTCGGGCGAATCCCCTCAGAGAAGGAGGCTCCAAACGGGGAAGAGCCTGAAGGGAAGGGAAGGGAGAGGACCCCCCTCACACACAACCCCCCCACTCCCCCCTGAGGGAAAATAGGGAGCCCACCCCTCCCTCCAGGCCCCGCCCCCGCTCTCCCCCCTCCCCCACCAGAGGACGGTTGGTCCCTGACGCGCCTGCGCCCTTTGGGGCTTTCCCTTCCCCTCCCCCCCTTCAAGGCCAGCGGTTGGAGAGAAGGAAGGGAGGAAGGAAGGAAAGAAGGCGGGGGGGGCTGGAGGGGGGCCATTTGGAGAGAAAAGAGGAGACGCCCCTCCCCCTGGCCCCCCCTCCCTCCGCGATGAACAACCCCCCCCCCCAGTCTCTCCTCCTCCTTGGCCTCAGGTACGCACAAACTGTGGGGGAGGGAGGAGATCGCTGGCCCCTCATGACCTCCACCTCCCCCCTCTTCTCTCTCTCCATTCTCTGCGGGGGGGGGGGAGAGAGAAAGCGGGAGGGGGGGCGAAGAGAGGACCCTAGAGCTATGAAGGCGGAAGAGGCGCTGCTCTAACAGGAAGCGGAAGCCCCGGAGGTCGTCCCCCCTCCTCCCTCCCTCTCCTTCCCCCCCACCTCTATGGGGCTCCGAGGATCTTCCCCTCAATCAGGTCTGGGCAGGAGGTGGGAAACGGGGGGAGGCGCGGAGGGAGGGAGGGAGAGCAGTGGGGGGGGGAAGAGACGGAGAGGGGGGGTCATTTCCCTGGGAAAAAAGTGAAAAAGAACCCAGATGGCAAATCTCCCCCAAGGCTGGCCATTTGCTTCTTCTGGGTCCCCCGCCCTCTGTGTAGGGGGAGGGGGTGTCTGTCTTGGGGGGAGGGAGGCTGCTTTGGGGGGAAGAGGAGGCCAGATCCCCCTCTGAGCAAGGCACCTTTGGGGGCTGCGTGGGGGTTGGTCCTGGGTTTTCCTACATGGTGACACTGGCTGCAGTGGGGGGGGGGGAGCGCGCCTGATGGGGTTGCAAAGAGGAAGAGGAAGGGGGACTGGAAAAGTAGGGGGAAGCAAGGGGGTGATAGTGGGGTACCAAAAATTACGTTTGCAGGTTAGGGGCCTGATCTAGGCTCCTGGGAGAGGAGGGAGGGAGACCAGGACATTTCATATGTGGGGGGGAGATGGAGAGGGGGTCGTTTGCCCCCCCAAAAAGAGGAAAGGAACCCAGATTGCATCATTCCCCCCCAACCCGTCCACCCCGTTCTGTCAAATCTTGGTTGAGGTTGCAAGTCTTCCGGGGTGGGGGGTGAGGGTGGGAATCGAGCCTGATAGGGTTGCAAGGAGGAAGAGGGAGGGGGCTCCGTCTCAAAAGCATCTTTGGTCTAAATGTCAAATCCCACCAAAGAGCGAACTGCCTTGAAAACTCAACCGTCCCAAAAATACCGGCAGGCCTTTTCAGGAGCGAGATTTAACTGCCTTCCATCGGCCGTTTTAGAGGGACGTTACCCTATGAAAACCGACTATGGCCCTGTAACTGCAATGATGAAGAAATTGAAACATGAGAGCATGTCTTTCTCATGTGAATTTTTTACAGGGATGGTTTACAGGGGGTGACAGCGTGCACAGGCATAGGTATGAGCTCTGCCCCTGGTCCTGACTTGGGTTGAGTTATCTGGCACTTGGCACAGGACCGACAAAACTCTTCCACGTCGTGGGCCATCCTGGGCCACCAGAACCGCTGTTTTACTCTATCCAAAGTCTTTTGGGTGGCTAGGTGTCCTGCCACCGGTAAGTCATGAGCCCAATGCATTACCCAGAACTGCAGGCCCTCTGGGATTACCAGCTGGGATTCTTCTTCGTTGCACGCCTTGTTTACGTGATACAGCAAACCTCCCCTCAATTCAAAGCCTTGCTCCCCTTCTGGGGTAGTCCCTTCAGCCATCGCTTGCTGTAAACAGCTGTTAAGTCCCGCATCATCTTGTTGGAGGCATCGTATCTGACCTCTAGACAAATTCATAACTTCTAACTCCCTGGCCTCTGTTTCTTCCTGAGCCCAGCCTATTTCCCCGGGCTCCTTAGCCAAATTGCTCAGTCCAGGCCAGTCTCTCCCTAGTAGCATTTCACGGGTCATACCGGGAACTATTCCCCCTTCCATGTCCCTTTTAAGGCCATCTACCTCGACCTCAGCCATGGTAGTCGCATATTCTTTCACATCCCCATGAATACACCGGATTACAGTAATCTCAGGTAAACGTTCTCCCTCTAGCTCTTTTACCAGCGTTTTGCTGCATCCTGTGTCCACTAAAGCCTTCTTAGGTTGTCCATTAACTCTCGCTTCTACTACCCAACCCGGGTGATTCTCCTCACCCACCTTGGTCATCCCGGTGCAAGCCTCTGCCCACGCACACTCAGTCACTGGGCAATACTTCCGGATGTGGCCGAACTGGCCGCAGCCGAAGCAAGCGGTCATCTTCTCCTTCCCTAGGTTCCAGGTCGCCGCTTGTTTGGAGGCCGCAGGGTTGTTTGTCACTGTTGGCCTAGGTACCCTCGTTCCTACTGGGTTCGCGTATTCAATGCGGTCGGGTCTGTTCTTTTTGGTCCCCGCCTGCGTTGTTCCGCGAAAGTCCGCTTGCTTGCTAGCGTCCGCCATTTTCTCCCTCTGCTTAGCTCCTTCTCCTTGTGGCGCACTTCTAATTTGCCATGTGTCCTCAGCTTCTAGGTAGTCGTCCAGCAGCGTCACAGCGCCCTCTAGGCTGGAAGGTTTGTTCTTGATGACCCAGTTCTGGGCTCCGCTGTTTAGCGTCGATATTAACTGTTCCATAATCACAATTTCTAAGACTTGTTCTGCTGTCTTCCCCTTTGGTTGTATCCACCTCGTGGCGTTGACCCTTAGCTTTTGCGCTAGTGTCCTGGGGTGCAACCCGGGCTTCAACTTTAATCCCCGAAACTTCCTCCGGTATGCCTCCTTGTTTAAGTTGAGGGTGTTCAAAATGGCCATCCGTACCACGTCGTAATCTCCCGCGTCTTCTGGGTCTAGGGTATCTACTATTTCTTGGGGTAACCCGGTGAGATATGGGGTCAATATGAGTGCCCACTGATCCTTCGGCCAATGCGCTGAGGTGGCAATCCTCTCAAATGTGTGTAAGAACGCTGCCGGGTCATCCTGGGGGCCCATTTTCTGTAACTTAACCGGGGGCCGTGTTGCTATGGGTTGTTTCTGTCCTATGCTCTCTGAAGGCTGGTTTCCCTGAGGTGATTTTAGCTGTTCAATTATCATCCGTTGCTGATCGGCTAGTTGTTTTAACAAGACCTCCTGTCCTTCTGTTATTCGTTGCATCCATTTCTCTGCGTCTGTGGGTTGCGGGGGAGGCCCCACGTTGGGCGCCAATATGTGAGGGTCCGCTATTCTTCGCCTCCCCCATCCCAAATAAAGCCGTAGACGCATTTGAACAAAACAATTTGTCTTCTTTATTTAACTGTGGTAACGGAATAGAAACGTCAATCAGGTTGGGGATAAACTTCTGTTGAAGTAACGGTTCATACAGGGGCACCCAATCTTCGTCAAAAGGGTTACTGGACTTCGATGCCCATGAACCGGCCTGAACCTGGGAGGGTTCTTCGGGTTCGAAGTCTTCTCTCTCCATCGTTAGTAATGGGGTCGTCTCCTCGAGCCCTGTATATCCCCAGGGTAAGGTTGTTGCTGACCCGTGGTGCTCCCAGGGTCCGGACGATACCCCAGCCTCTTCAGCTCCTCCAGATGCCATCGGGTCTTCTCCTCTCTCTCCCTCTCTACCCGTTTCTTCTCCTCCACTAACTTTCATCGCCACTCTCGGGTCTCTCTTTCTCCCCAGTAAGAGGGACGGACCCGGGCCTCATTCTTCCTTCTCTCCTCTGCTTCTTGCTTAGTCATGCACACCTGTTCCCACTTGCCCGACCAGGGGTCTTGGATCGAGACCCATTCCCATCCGCCTTCTTTCCCTGCTTGTTGGTGACTAACCTCCCCCACAGCCCCCTCCTCAGGATCTCTCGCCCCTTTTCCTGCCCAAACCAAAGGAGTCTGGGTAGCTATGCTTAACTTGAGCTATGCTCAAGCCCCGTTCTAAATCAACGGTATCCACTGCCTGGTGTAGCATCCGGGGTGGAAACAGCTTGGGTGCGGTCTGGGTGCCCACGGAGGGGCGAGACAGCACTCCTAACATCACCTCACGACCCGGGGAACGGGTGTCACACCTTAGCAACGTGATTTAAATGTTCTGTCATCTCAATAATTTGTTTAATTTGTAATTGGGAATTATCTCTCCCAAACTCCCAACTTTCTTTTACTAAATCTAGGATTCCACGAGGATTTCTACCATATAATAACTCAAATGGAGAAAACCCAGTAGAAGCTTGGGGCACCTTCCTAATAGCAAACATCAAAGGGGCAACTAATAAATGCCAATTCCTAGGTTTATCCATAACTAATTTTCTTAACATCCCTTTCAAAGTTTTATTAAACCTCTCCACAAGTCCATTAGTTTGCGGATGATGTACAGTGGTTCTTAATGGTTTTACTCCAAATAACCTCCACATTTCTCTAAAAGTCAAGCTCATAAAATTAGTGCCTTGGTCTGTAATCACTTCTTTTGGAAATCCTAGCCAAGAAAAAATTTGCATCAATTCCTTAGCTAAAATTTTGGCAGATGTAGATCTCAAGGGAATTGCCTCAGGATATCTGGTTGCATAATCCACCAATACTAATATATAATTATAACCCCCATTTGACTTAGTTAACGGTCCAACAATATCTAATCCGATGCGTTCGAATGGTGTATCAACTAAAGGCATAGGAATTAAACCAGCCCCAGGCTTAGGCTTTGGTTGAGTCATTTGGCATTGTTTACATGTCTTGCAAAACCTTTCAATTTCTGCCCATATATTAGGCCACCAAAACCTCTGCAAAATCCTAGCCCCCATTTTTTGAACAGATAAATGTCCTTGCCCCATCAATAGATATTCTATACAATAAACCATCACACAATTCAAATCCCACTTCGCCCTTAGATATCGTTCCTTCTGGTTTAGCTTTCTCCATACATTTATATAAGGTTTCATCATCTTGTTGCCATAACCTGGTAGTTTCCCTCGATGCATTCTCCAACATTTCACTCATATTTAAATCATCACATTGTCCTTGCAGTACCTCTTTAGCAGTTAACAATTCTTTCATTTCCACCCAATCCCTGCCCAACAACATCTCTCTAGTTAACCCAGGTACAATACCAACTTCTATAGTCTTTTTTACATTATTAACTTCAACAGTCGCCATAGTAGTATCATAAGTTTTAACATCACCATGTATGCATCTAATCACCACCTCCCCTTTCCCATTGAATTCTTGTATGTTCCAAACCAATGTCCCCCTACTCCCAGAGTCAATTAGAGCCAATTTAGTTTCCCCATTCACATGAGCCACTACTTCCCATCCAGACTTTTGATCCCTCTTTTCATCATCACCTGGCTCCAATCCTGTATCCAGGAACAGTCTACTCCTGGGCAATTTTTTTTCTGATGGCCCTCGGCCCCGCAGCAAAAACAAGCCCCTTTGAACTCTCTAGGCTCTTTCCAGCTTGGATAAGCCTCCATTACTCTATGCTTAGAGCCTCCGAGTTTGCTTGTTTCCGGCTTTCCGTCTTTGGCTGAGCGCAAAGAAGATCCCACGTTGCTTTCCGACGCCATCTTTTCTCTCCCCTTCGTCTTCTCATTGTAAGCCCAATTATTCTCGCGCGAGCTCTCTTCGGCATTGCAAACATCTTTCACCAATCGGATAGCTGCTTCCAGGTCTCGTGGGTGATTTCTTTGCACCCAAGACCTCATATTTGCATGCAATGTTGTGATTAACTGTTCCATGACCATTTCCTCCAATATCTGTTCTTTACAGTATATTGGATTTTACCTTGTCGTATTGCAGAGCTTCTGAGGGAGGTAAGGTATCTGTTATCTCTTGCAAACTACCAGTTAAACAGGGAGTTAAAATCAGGGACCATTGCTCCTTGGGCCATCCTGCCGCCAACGCTACTCTCTCGAAGGTATTTAGATAAGCTTCAGGGTCATCTTCGCTGGTCATTTTTTGTAGTCTTATTGGAGCGGGTCCAGCCACCCATGAATTTTTACTTGCAGGGTCTTCTTTGGTGTCTTTTTTCTCATTACTTTTAGCCAACTGAGATAATACTAAGTTCTGTTGTTCTACCAATAAGTTTATCATTCTTTCTTGTTTTGCGATGGTTTGTTTGACTCCCCAATCGTCGTTGGTTTTATTGTTATCAACAGCCCCGGGTTGGGCGCCAATGTGAGTGGGTTCTCTATTACCTTGAGGAGTAATTCTTCCCGGGGAGACAAAAGAGGAGTCAGAATTGAAAATTAAAGTATTTTTATTAACAATTGGGTTCACTATTGGACTCACTTCTTCTTCTTGGTTACAAACAACAGAACTTTGAACAGATAACTGGGGAGGAGAACTCTCCCAAAACCATAACATGGATTTTTCTTCATTCAAATCTTTTAATAGTAAATTCTTGCTTTTTCCTCCTCCTCTGTTGGTTGCCTCATAAAGTTGTTTCGTACTGCACACAGGGTCCCGCAACAAGGGTGGCGGGCCCAATCTCCCTCTCTCTGGACTCTTTCCTCTAATTCTGGTGGGATATGATGTACCAGACGTGCTGGACCTTGTTTCATCGGGTACACCAGCACCTTCCATTCCTCCGGACTCAAACCAGGGATGATGGGTCTTATCTTACTGCTAGCTCAGTTTTCTTCCTCTTCACTCGTTAGATTCACTGAGGGTCTTTTAACTGGAACTGAAAAGACTTGGACATCTCTCTCTGTTTTCCCGGATTCGCTCTCTCTAAAGACAGACACTTTCTCCGTCTCTTTAGAAACGCTTCCTTCTTCAGTTGTTAAGAATACATCTATCTTCTCTCTCTCTCTTTTAACACCTCAGGTCTTTCTACTGGTTTCTTCTCCCTTTCACCATGAACCGGTCTCCTGTCTCCTCCCTCTGGTCTATCTAACGGTCTCAACTGCTTTTCTTTCGCGCACGCTCCTTCCTCTCGAGCTCTTTCTACTTTCGTCTCACGACTTTCCTCTACCTCTTCTGCTTGTCTTTTTCCCTCGGGTTTCTTTGGTTTTTCTGATTCTACCTCAATTACCTGAGAGGACGGCTCACTCTTAGTGGTCTCTCTATTCTCCTCCGCACAGGGAGCCAGGGACAGCTTTGGGAGGATGCTGTCTTACCATGTTCCTTGCGACCTAGCACTCTCCTGTCTGGGCTGAAACTTTGAAGAAAGAAACCCTCAAGGAAACACTTATTAGGCCCATCAGAAAGAAACCTGGTTTGGCAGCAGACAAAACTGACAATTATAGGCCCATCGCCAATGTTTCTTTCATCAGCAAAGTGGTGGAGGGGGGGTGGACCAGCTTCAGGCCCTTTTGGATGAAACAGATGCCCTGGATCCATTTCAGTCATGCTTCAGGCCATGCCATGGTACAGAAACAGTATTGTTCGCCCTGTATGATGACCTATTGAGGGAGTCTGACAGGGGTAAAATATCTCTGTTGGTCTTCCTTGACATCTCAGTGGCCTTTGATACTGTTGACCACAGTATCCTCCTGGGGAGGCTCTCTGAGTTGGGAATTGGTGACCTGGCACTTGCCTGGCTCCGTTCCTTCTTGGAGGACCACCCCCAGAGAGTACAGCTTGGGGAGAGCATATCGGCCCCGTGGAGTTTCAATTGTGGGGTTCCACAGGGGTCAATTATCTCCACAATGCTGTTTAATATCTATATGAGGCCGCTGGGTGGGGTCACCAGGGGGTGTGGGGTGTCATGTCATCAGTACAATGATGACACCCAGCTCTACATCTCCTTTTCACCAACTGCAGGAGATGCTGTTCTGTCTCTTTAGTGCTGCCTGGGGGCTGTACTGCAATGGATGCAGGAAAAGGGGCTGAGGCTGAACCCGGACAAGACGGAGGTGCTGAGGATGGGTGGCCCCGCTATTGGCAGTTTGGGTGACTCTCATTTGGGGGGGTGACCCTTGCCACAAAGAGTGGGGTCTGCAGCTTGGGGATTCATCTGGATCCAGCACTCACCATGGAGACTCAGGTGGTGTTGGTGGTCCATACTGCCTTCTTCCGTCTGTGGCAGATAGCCTGGCTGTGACCCTATCTCTATACAGGGGAACTCACTACCTTGGTGCATGTGCTTGTAATCTTGAGATTAGACCACTGCAATGCACTCTACGTGGGGCTGCCTTTGAGGTTGATGCAGAAACTCCATGTGGTGCAGAATGCTGCAGAGTGAAGTGAGAAAATAGCACCATATTTCCCCTATTCTGGCCATGCTGCATTGGCTGCCCATTCGGTTCTGTATCGACTTCAAAGTCTTGATACTTATGTATAAGGCCCTAAATGGTTTAGGGCCTCGACATTTGGCAGAACGTCTGCTCCCACCAAGCTCTACCCATGTTTCTCGTGAGAGCCAGGTGGTGAGGCTGAGGAGCCTGATGCCAAGGGAGCCCCGGAAGGAAAAAACAAGAAACTGGGCCTTCTCAGCGGTGGCCCCTCGCCTCTGGAAGAACCTCGCTGAGTATTTTTTAAAACCAACTAAAAATCTGGATGTTCAGGCAGGCCTTCTACAATTAATATCTGTTTCTCTTTTTTCTTTGTGGCTTATCTTTCATTTTTTATTCACCATCTTGAAGTTTTGACTATTTAATGTAATAACTCTCCTCATCATCCTCATCATCTATTATTTTATTTTATTATAGTATTATGACTCTGTAAGCCACCTAGAGTGGTCACTGCAACCAGATAGGCAGGATATAAATAGAATGAATGAATGAAAAAGAGAATCCAAAGATTTCCACAAAAATAAATATACCGATAGAGGCCGTTTTAGAGAGAGACCCTCAGAGCAGCACTAACAGAAGGGTAAAAGCTTTGAAGGAAAGGGAGACAGTAATTCCAGAATCCCCTAAATGATTCTCGAAAAACAATGATAATGTGCTCTGTATGGAGGAGGACTTGGAACAGCGTCTAGTGTGGCTGAGCAGGTGATTCGAGAGTGACAGTCCCTTCCACACTGAAGACAAATCCAATCTGCCCCCTGTCTAGCTCCCTGGTTTTGCTGCTTTTGTGACTTCCTCTTTGCCTCAGCCTGCTGGGCAAGGGTCTCTTCAAATTGGGAGAGGCCGTGATGCAATGCCTGCCTCCAGGCTGAACGGTCAGATGTCAGGGTTTCCCATCTGTTGAGGTCCATTCCTAAGGCCTTCACATCTCGCTTGTAGATATCCTTGTATCGCAGCTGTGGTCTCCCTCTGGGGCGATTTCCCTGCACTAATTCTCCATACAGGAGATCCTTTGGAATCCAACCATCAGCCATTCTCACGACATGCCCAAGCCAACGTAGACGTCGCTGTTTCAGTAATGTGTTCATGCTGAAAATTCCAGCTCGTTCTAGGACTACTCTGTTTGGAACTTTGTCCTGCCAGGTGCTACCAAAAATCCGTCGGAGGCAACGCATATGGAAGGTGTTCAGCTTCCTCTCCTGCCATGCACAAATGGTCCAGGACTCACTACAGTACAGGAGTGTGCTTAGGACACAGGCTCTATAGACCTGGATCTTCGTATGTGTCGTCAGCTTCTTATTGAGCCATACTCTCTTTGTGAGTCTAGAGAACATGGTAGCTCCTTTGCCAATGCGTTTATCCAGCTCGACATCCAGAGACAGGGTGTCAGAGATGGTTGAGCCCAGGTACACAAAGTCATGAACAACCTCCAATTCTTGTGTGGAGATTAGGAGGTGAGTCCACACCCTGGCCCATGACTTGTGTTTTCTTCAGGCTGATTGTTAGTCCAAAGTCTTGGCAGGCCTTGCTGGAACGATTCATGAGTTGTTGGAGGTCTTCAGCAGAGTGGGTAACAATGGCTGCATCATCTGCGAAGAGGAAGTCCCGCATGCATTTCAGTTGGACTTTGGTCTTCGCTCTCAATCTAGAGAGATTAAAGAGCTTTCCGTCTAATCTAGTCTGGAGATAGACACCTTCTGTTGCAGTTCCAAAGGCCTGCTTCAGCATTACAGCAAAAAAAGATCCCAAACAGGGTCGGCACAAGGACACAGCCCTGTTTCACTCTGCTTCGGATGTCAAAGGGATCTGATGTTGAGCCGTCAAAAACTACAGTGCCTTTCATTCCCTCATGGAAAGATCTGATGATGTTAAGGAGACGAGGTGGACATGACAGAAACTAGCTTAAAATTAAATCCTGGAAAAGAGAAAAACTTACATGAGGTTCAGGAAACATCATGTTGGCCTGAGGATGTGAAAATGAAATTTTTAGAGACATGTAAATTGCATTTAGCAGAAGTAGTACCTAGAAAGAAACTAGGTGAATTTATGGGTAAGAAGAAAGGCGTAAACCTTGAATTTGTAAATGAAGAAAAATCCAGGGATGTAAAAGAGGGTAGGAGAGTAGTTCATGTTAACATGATGAAGCTGAACTATAGAAAAGAAAAGGAAAATTTAAAAATTCCCCTTGACAATTTCTGTCCAGTCGTGTTCGACTCTAGGGGGCGGTGCTCATCCCCATTTCCAAGCCATAGAGCCAGCGTTTGTCCCAAGACAATCTTCCGTGGTCATATGGCCAGTGCGACTTAGACACGGAATGCTGTTACCTTCCCACTGAGGTGGTCCCTATTTATCTACTTGCATTTGCATGCTTTCGAACCACTGTAGGTTGGCGGGAGCTGGGACAAGCGACGGGAGCTCACTCAATCGCGTGGATTCGATTTTACGACTGCTGGTCTTTTGACCCTACAGCACAGGCTTCTGCGGTTTAGCCCGCAGCACCACCACGTCTCCATAGAAAAGAAAACATGGTCCTAAACCGAATGAAAGAAGTGAATAGGAGGAAATATGAATTGAAATATTGGGAAGGAAGAGGTGTATTTATTCTATTTTAGACTTCAAGAAGTATTAAGTAAATTTATTCTAGCCATAGAAAAATTAAAAGAAGCTAGAGTAAAAGATGTGATAAAGATGAGAGGATATACTCATCATTGGGAAACAAAGTCCAGAGATAAAGCCTCTCTTTTAGAAAAAAAGCTAAAAGAAAAGATGCAGTGGTCAAGCAGATGTAAAGAGACCCTAGAAAAGCTGCAGACGACATTAGAGAAAGGTCGTAGTATCCAGAGAGGTCATCATATTCAGAGACGTCTTCGTGTCCAGAGAGGGCGTGTTGTGAGAGTTCCGGAGTGACTTCACTATCATAGCTGATGTATCAGGATTCGAACTAGGAGCCTTGCTAAGCCAGGCAGACAACAAGAAAGACCCAGCAGGTGAGAGACATTTAATTGACAACTGGAAGGAAAGATTGTTGATTGATTGGACATTGCAAAGACTGAAACCCTATGTGAAGTTACGAACTGTGAAATATAAAACCAACAAACTTGCAAGAGGGAGACAAAATCTGAAAGACTTTAATGGTGAGACCCAAAGCAAAAGAAAGACTCAGAATAAGATTGCAGATGCACGGTCTCGAAGACCCAATGGATAACAGAAAGCAATGAGATGCAATATAAGAAGACTGAAGAGGGAAGAAGAAAATGAGACTGTAATCAAAGGTTGTGGTTATGTTCTGCAATGTAGAAAATGAAAATGTAATAGAATGCAAAATGTTATAATTGGATGTAATAAAATTGGAAAAGAAATAATTAAAAATGTAAGTTGTATAGTATAAGTAATGTTAAATATATAATGATATAATAAAAATGGTGATAATAGGTAAGGAAAGGTTAAAGAAAAAATATTAAGTTTAAAAGAGTTAATAGAGAAAATGTAAATGTATAAAAGGTATATGTTCAATGTTTAAATAAGATTTGTATATGGAAAAAATAAAAGTTCTCTCACACGTTATACATGAGGGTAACTCACTGTAGAGTTATCCCATGGTACAAACTTTTCCAAGGGGGTGAGGTATGTGACAGACAGGCCAGAAACCACACCTGTCCATTCCAATGGAACATTGATTTAGTTACCAATGGTTGAGCAGGAGGGTGGCACACAAACGGCATTGGTCGCCCTGTGTGATGACCTATTGAGGGAGGCTGACAGGGGCAAAGTGTCCCTGCTGGTCCTCCTCGATATCTCAGTGGCCTTTGATATCATTGACCACGGTATCCTCCTGGGGAGGCTCTCCAAGTTGGGAATTGGTGGCTTGGCACTTGCCTGGCTCCATTCCTTCTTGGAGGACCGACCCCAGAGAGTACAGCTTGGGGAGAGTGTCTCGGCCCCGTGGAGTCTCAGTTGTGGGGTTCCACAGTGGTCAATTATCTCCCCAATGCGGCCGCTGGGTGGGGTCATCAGGGGGGGTGGAGCCTTGTGTCATCAGTACGCTGATGACACTCAGCTCTAGATCTCCTTTTCACCAACTGCAGGAGATGCCGTTCTGTCCCTTCAGCGCTGCCTGGGGGCCGTACTTCAATGGATGCAGGAGAACGGGCTGAGGCTGAACCTGGACAAGACGGAGGTACTAAGGGTGGGTGCCCACACAGCTGGGGATTTGGGAAACTCCCTCTCTTTTCGGGGGGTGACTCTGCCCGCCAGGGATGGGGTCTGCAGCTTGGGGATCCACCTGGACCCGGTGCTTACTATGGAATCCCAGGTGGCGTCGGTGGTCCGTTCCGCCTTTTTTCATCTCAGGTGGATAGCCCAGCTGCGGTCCTACCTGGATGTTGGGGCGCTCACTACCTTGGTGCATCCGCTCATAATCTCAAGATTAGAGCACTGTAATGCGCTCTACGTGGGGCTACCTTTGAGGTTGCTGTGGAAACTACAGGTGGTGTAGAATGCGACGGCCAGACTCCTGAGTGGAGTGAGAAAATACCACCATATTTCTCCTATTCTGGCCGTGCTGCATTGGCTGCCCATCCGATTCCACATCGACTTCAAAGTGCTGATGCTTACTTATAAAGCCCAAAACGGTTTAGGGCCTCGATACTTGGCAGAATGCCTACTCCCACCAAGATCTACCCATGTCACTCACGCAAGCCAGGAGGTGAGGCTGAGGAGCCTAACCCCAAGAGAGGCCCGGAGGAAAAGAAAAGAAATTGGGCCTTCTTGACGGTGGCGCCCCGCCTTTGGAACAACCTACCTCCTGAGATTCGCGTGGCTCCCTCGCTGGGTTTTTTAAGAATCAATTAAAAACTTGGATGTTTCGGCAGGCCTTCCCATCAGATAATTCCTGACGTCCTTCTCTTATTTCCTCCTCTTATTTCCTCTCCTCTTATTTCCTCTTTCTTGGTTAATGTTTTAGTTATGTAAACATTGTTTTATATGTATTTATTGTATTATTCTATGTTGTTAGCCGCCTAGAGTGGTCCTGACCAGACCAGATAGGCGGGATATAAATAAAATAAATAAATAAATAAATTGGTTTGACCTCCAGTTAGATTCTGCTCTGTGCGACACTCTCAAGACATCTTCTTTTTTCTCTATCAGGTAACAAATACGATGGCCAGAATTATACAGAGCCACTTCTTCTGGCCCTCAAAAGAGTCAAGTGTGAAGCCGGGAAGAAAAGCATAAAAAACCCATGAGCTAGATGAGAAACGGTTTAAACACCTGTGGAGACGGCGTCAGACCAGTGCCACTAGTTCAGCTTAAAGAACTCACCCTGGGAAGAAATCATACAAAAAACATGGAATGTGAAAAGAGTTTCAGCGGGAGAAGAAATGTGCGTTCACATCGAAGAACTCACACTGGGAAGAAACTGTATAAATGCATAGAATGTGGAAAGAGATTCAGTTGGAGTAGTAATCTCAGGACACATGAAAGAACTCACACTGGGGAGAAACCACATAAATGCATGGAATGTGGAAAGAGCTTTAGTCGCAGTGGTCACCTTACGGTACATCAAAGGATCCACACTGGGGAGAAACCACATAAATGCATGGAATGTGGAAAGAGCTTTAGTCGCAGTGGTGTCCTTAGGTTACATCAAAGGACTCACACTGGGGAGAAACCACATAAATGCATGGAATGTGGAAAGAGCTTTAGTCGCAGTGGTGTCCTTAGTTTACATCAAAGGACCCACACTGGGGAGAAACCACATAAATGCATTGAATGTGGAAAGAGCTTTAGTCGCAGTGATGCCCTTAGGTTACATCAAAGGACCCACACTGGGGAGAAACCACATAAATGCATGGAATGTGGAAAGAGCTTTAGTGACAGTGGTCAGCTTAGGTTACATCAAAGGACACACACTGGGGAGAAGCCACATAAATGTATGGAATGTGGAAAGAGTTTTAGTCAGAGTGGTCCACTTAGGTTACATCAAAGGACCCACACTGGGGAGAAACCACATAAATGCATGGAGTGTGGAAAGAGCTTTACTAACAGTGGCATCCTTAGGTTACATCAAAGGACTCACACTGGGGAGAAACCACATAAATGCATGGAGTGTGGAAAGAGCTTTAGTGAGAGTGGTGCTCTTAAGTTACATCAAAGGATCCACACTGGGGAGAAACCACATAAATGCATGGAGTGTGGAAAGAGCTTTAGTCAGAGTGTTGCCCTTAAGTTACATCAAAGAATCCACACTGGGGAGAAACCACATAAATGCATTGAATGTGGAAAGAGCTTTAGACGCAGTGGTCACCTTACGGTACATCGAAGAATGCACACTGGGGAGAAACCACATAAATGCATGGAATGTGGAAAGAGTTTTAGTCAGAGTGGTGACCTTAGGTTACATCAAAGGACACACACTGGGGAGAAACCACATAAATGCATGGAATGTGGAAAGAGCTTTAGTCGCAGTGGTCACCTTACGGTACATCGAAGAACGCACACTGGGGAGAAACCACATAAATGCATGGAATGTGGAAAGAGTTTTAGTCAGAGTGGTCAGCTTAGGTTACATCAAAGGACACACACTGGGGAGAAGCCACATAAATGCATGGAATGTGGAAAGAGTTTTAGTCACAGTGGTGGACTTAGTTTACATCAAAGGACCCACACTGGGGAGAAACCACATAAATGCATTGAATGTGGAAAGAGCTTTAGTCGCAGTGGTGTCCTTAGGTTACATCAAAGGACCCACACTGGGGAGAAACCACATAAATGCATGGAATGTGGAAAGAGCTTTAGTTGCAGTGGTGTCCTTAGGTTACATCAAAGGACCCACACTGGGGAGAAACCACATAAATGCATGGAATGTGGAAAGAGCTTTAGTCGCAGTGATGACCTTAGTGTACATCAAAGAAACCATAGAAATTCAAGAGATGTGGAACGAGCTGTATTCAGAGCTTTTTGTGCTGGTTTCCCCTGGAAAGAATAAACAACAAAATGTTGATGTAATGTAAAACAGTGAGAAAAGACAATAAATGGAGTGCATTTTGAAGTGCCACTTCTGATATGTTTTACTTCCATAGTTAATTAACAGATATAACAAAACAGATGTGGAGCCATGCTTAAAGAATGAAAATGAGCGTATTCAGTGGTGCCTCGCTTAACTATTACTTTGTTAGATGAGGAAATCGCTGTACGATTAGTTTTTTGCGATCGCAAAATGAGGTTTTGATGGCGAAAAATCACTGCACGATGATCGGTTCCTGCTTTGGGAACCGATTTTTCGCTTTACGACGATCAACAAACAGCTGATCATCCGGTTTCAAAATGGCCACCGGCTGTAGAAAATGCCCACCCACCCCTGCTGTGTTAGGGACAGATTCCTTGCAGCACAGGCACCAAAAATGGCCACCCTATGGAGGACCTTCGGTGGACGAGCAGGTATGTATCCCATTGGAACATATTGAACGGTTTTCAATGTGTTTCAATGGGCTTTTTTATTTCACTTAACGAGGATTTTGCTCTACAGCGATTTTGGTGGAACGGATTATCCTCGTTAAGCGAGGCACCACTGTATTGTGCAATAGAAACTTTTACAAAATTAGTGTAAATAGAGAAAGGGATGGATGTTCTAAGGCCAACTGATGGAAGAAAAGCAAGTAGTGAAGAGAGAGAGGCTATCTTTGTTTTATAAGGGTTTACCCTCAAAAATAATAATAGTAATTGAGTTTTGAAGAGGGTACCAATGAATCTGTATTCTCTATTTTATATATATATATAAAATTCATGAATATATATTATTCATGAAGGAGGGATTTCTATGCTATTGTATTTATTGAAAGTGTACTGCTTTGTAATGGCAGGGATTGTTGGTTCGGAGGTGACCATATCCTTTGATCCTTCACATCTGAGCTTCTCGCAGGCTAGGAAACCCAAGACTTGGGAAGATTTGGTTTTGCTGACTGATGCAGAACAAAGGGATATAAATATTGGGAGAGACCTCCCACAAACTGTTCCTAGAAAGGAACTAAGAACCGTAGAGTTTTGGTTTCATGGAATACAACAGACAGTGGAACTCATGCCGGGTGAAAGTCCTTCGAAGAGCGGAAAGATAACCATGTGGCAGTGACAGCCTGCAATGGATTTTACACACGGCTGGGTGAGAGCAAAATTTTCTCTTACACTTACAACCAAATAGTGCTTTTTTACTTTGTATATATTTATTTCTAAAGTTCAAATACTATTTCATGTTTGTGATCTTTGACCCTATTCTAATGGTTGTTTATTTATTTCTTCCTAACGTTTCGCCAATCTCTGTGGCTGGCATCTTCAGAGGACAGGAGTCGGAACTCTTTGCTCTGGTGCAGTTCTGACTGCTGTCCTCTGAAAGTGCCGGCCACCGAGACTGGCGAAACGTTAGCAAGAACAACCTTCAGAAAATGGCCAAAGAGCCCCAAAAACCCACAACAACTACCAACATAAAATACAGTATGAGATATGCAGGAAAAGGGGAAGCCAAGAGGAGATTCAGACAATTTACTGAGAATATTTTTGAACCCAAAACCACCAGCTGCAAACCTCACACAAGACTCCTCACAATCACACACACACAGTTTTCCCAGTGTAGGAAATGGGCAGCCCCTCTCTCTAGGGGCTCTCCTGCCCCCATTGCTCTGGTTAGGGGAGATCATGGGGGGATTGAGGGTCAGGATTGAGGCTCAGGGCCTGGTTCATGTGTCCGGAACTTCCCTCCCTTGCAGGGCATCAGGAGCTGCCTTGGCTGCCAGATGGGTGGCATAGAAATGCAGTATCACCATCATCATCCACATTGCCAGCTATCTTCCAACCTATTCACTCCTACGCTTCCCTCTGACTTCACTCACAACCCTCGCAGGAGCTGGGAGGGACGCAGGTGGTGGGGTCTTGCGGCTGGGCTCCCCCCTCCTATCGTGATGCCTGGGTTGTTCTGGAATGGATGCTTCAGAGCCATTGGCTTTACAAAAGACCTGCCTCCCACCCACCCCCAGATGCAAAGGCTGAAATGATCCCTGTGAGGAGGGACTCCTTCTGGGTTGCATTTCTCTTTTTATTTTCTCCAGCCCTCTGTAAAGGAGGGACGAGTCTTCTTCTGTCTCGTCCCAAAGCCCCCTCCGTCCGTCCGTCAAGAGGAGCCTCCAAAATCAGAGGCCGCAGGAGAGGTGGTTCATCTTTGGAAACGAGGAGCTGGCCTTTGGAAAACGGGCTGGCCCTGAAGGGGGCCTTTGGGACCCGACGCTCGGAAAGGGCTCTTCCTGGCAGCCAGGAGAAAACTTTCCAGCAGAGATCTCCTTTCTTGGGGGGACCAGAGGAACTGGCCCGCAGGATCTACCCCTCCAGTGCTGGCCTGGGGGGAGGGGGAAAGGGGCAGAGGCCATCTGGCCAGAGGGCAGACTAAGGGGCCTGAATCTAGCATCCCTCGCTCTGAGCTGGCCCCCTATCTTCTCCTCCCTCCAAACCCCATTTCTCTGGGGCACCTCCTATACCCCCACCCCCTACACAGGAACTTCACCTGAGGATCCAGATGGAGGTGGGTGATGGCTGGGAGGGGGGGAGGAGAGAGCATTGGGGGGGTGTCCCTAGGAAGATATTCCCCCAAAGGGGAGAAATATAAATATACCCCCACTCCTCAGGTAGGCAAGGGGGCCCTCTCCATTCCTCATCTCATCCTAGGGAGGAGGGGGGATCTTTAGTGGGTCTTATTTTTGTGTGTGTGTGTTGTGTGTTTGTGTGGTGAAAGAGATATGGGAAGTCAGGTTGGGGCCAAGATCCCAATACTCAGAAGGGGCAGGAGGGACGCCCAAAGCAAGGCCCCCGGGCCCCCTTTGTGTGTGTTTGTGTGTTTTTCCTAGGGAGTCCACTCAGGCTCACGTCTCCCTCCCCCATTGTGGTTGTTTCTTCACCCCCACCTTCTCCAGCCGAAGTCTGAGCATGACTCCCCTTTTGTTCCAAAGTTTGGGGAAAATTCCTGGAAAGCCCCAAATGGAGAGGGGGGGCTGTTTTGGTAGTGGGAGGAGGAGGAAGCTGCAATGGGGGTGGGTGTAAGGGGTGGGGGATAGGAAGGGGCCCAGAAGAATGAAGCTTGGAGGGGGGAGAAGATAGGGGGTCGACAGGGAGGCCAGACCCAGTCCCCTTTGGCTGCCCTCTGGTCGGGCAGCCTCTGCCCCTCCCCCCCCTCTCCACCCCCCCTGCCCTTCCCCCCACTGGCCAGCCCTGGAGGGGTAGACAGGAGGGGGGAGCCAAGCTGCAACACCCCACAACCTGCATCCCTGGAACTGAAATCAGCTGATGCTCTACAAGCCAGTTGGGACACACCTCACTGGAGGTGGAGACTGCAGGCTCAGAAGCCACAGGGACTTATTATTTAGTGAACAGAATTTGGTCATCTGCCGTAGACCAGACTCCATATTTCATGCTCTTTGCTAAGGAACCTTCGTTAAAGCACCTGAAGGTATTTGGTTGTACTGCATGGGTACACGTACCAAAACAGCTAAGGAGAAAAGGCAGAGCTAAAACAAAGAAAATGAGGTTCCTAGGTTATGGGCCTGGATCAAAAGCATATAGGTTTGTGGATGGAAACAGAAACATTGTGATATCCAGGTCTGCTAGCTTCAATGAAGGAGAGAATTGGGATGAAGTTCATGCTAATTCACAGATATTTATCCCATTAAATGACACAAGAAGGAGTCGGGTTAGACAGAAACACATGAAGAAGACACGAAGTCCACTGATGAAGAAGTTGATGAAGAACACGAAGAAGAAAAACAAAGTAGTGAGTCAGAAATAGAGCCAGAAGCATGGGGATCTAGGAGGTCTGAAAGGGCAAACAAGGGTGTGCCACCCAATAGATTTGGAGTGGGTGGAGTGAGAGTTTGTCACATATACATAGAACCCAGAAATTACAAAGAGGTAATGGAACTTCCTGATTTTGAAAGGAGGAAATGGCTAGATGTCATGGATGAGGAAATGAAATCCATGGAAGAACACAGGGTGTTTACAGAAACAAAGCTACCAGCAGAACATAAGGTTATTGGTAGCAAATGGGTGTTTAAAAGGAAATTACAGAATGATGGAACTTATAGGTACAAGGCAAGGTTAGTAGCACAAGGTTTTATGCAAAAGAAATATGTACATTATGATGAAATTTTTCCCCCACTGTGAGATCTGAAACTGTAAGAATGGCGTTAGCCTTAGCAGCTACAAAGAACTACATAATCCATCATTACGATATTACCACTGCATATTTGAATGCAGACCTGAAAGAGGAACTATACATGGCAAGGCACCAGGATATGAAGTGTATAGGTTAAACAAAGCCATTTATGGTTTAAGACAATCGGCTAAGAATTGGAATGATTGTTTGCACTAAGTATTGGTAAAACTGAGGTATAATAACAGTCTGGCAGATCCTTGTCTATATACCAAGAAAAATGGGAATGACTTAAACATACTTAGCATATGTTGATGATATTTGCTTCATGGCAGAGTCAGATCCAAATAGAACTGTTTGAGAAACAGTTAAAAAAGGAATTTAAATTAAAAAGTCTTGGACCAATACAAAATTACCTAGGTGTCCAATACTCAGAAGGGGCAGGAGGGACCCCCAAAGCAAGGCCCTCAACAAGGGCTTGAATTGAGTCAAGAGTTAAAAATCAAACAAATGTTGGAAAAGTACTGCATGGGAGAATGTAAAAGTGTAAGTACTCCCATGACAATAGACTTTCAAAAAGAAGATGAAATCAGTAAAGATTTCGAAAACCAAGAGTTATACCATTCAGCCATAGGAAGCTTAATGTATTTAGCAAACTGGACACGTCCAGACATAGCAGCCTCAGTGAAAGGAACATATAACTACCATTTGATATTGAAGCCATCAAAAGATTTAAAGCTGACTGCCTATGTAGATAGTGATTGGGCCAATGATGAGTCAGACAGAAAATCCATGACTGGATTTGTAATAAAATTTGGAAACAATATAGTTGGATGGAAATCCAGGAAACAAAGTTCCGTAGCAACTTCGACTTAGGAAGCAGAATTCGCCGCTTTGTCAGAATTGTGTTCTGAGTTGACATGGTACAAACAGTTAGCAAAAGATTTAAAAATTGAAAGAAGTGGTGCAATAAAAGTAATGGAGGACAACACTACATGTATACACATGGCTGAAACAGAAAGCGTGAAAAATAGAAGTAAACATGTTGATATTAAATACCATAATGTAGATTATTGACAAACTGAAAACAACATAGCTGACATATTGACTAAGCCTTTAAGTACACAGAAACATGAGAAATATGTAAATGAGATGGGGATGTGTTTTGTTCAGGCATAAAAATTAGGAGGGGTGTCAGAATATAGAAATTTTGTAGGCCTGAACCTGAATAAATGTATTATTAGCGAACTGCCAATTTCCACAGATGTGAGTATGCTGAGTCACTCTGAAGATGATGCAGTGTCTGAAAATAAGAAGACACCAGGTGCAGAAGTGAACAGTGTCTGTGTATCATTCTCTTCTTTCTTCACCATTTGCTGCTATTCAGTATGTCTGTTTGTGTAAAGAGTTCCTGCCATGGTTGTTGTGAGTTTTTCGGGCTTCTTGGCCGTGTTCTGAAGGTGGTTCTTCCTAACGTTTCGCCAGTCTCTGTGGCCGGCATCTTCAGAGGACAGCAAACTGTGCTCTGGGTAGGCTTGAGAGTGGAGTATTTATGGCTGTGAGAAGGCTAGTTTGTGAGATAGGCTATTGTCCTAATCAGGAGATGGGGGATTAGTGTGTTTTGTTGTGGGTGTATTGTTTTGATAAGGAGGGGAGATTTTCTGTCCCTGTGGTTGATGGGTGTCATTAGCTGGTCTTTTGTGTGTAGTAATCCCCTGACCTTGTGGCTGGGTGGAGTTCGTTGACCTTTTGCACTCTGTGTTTTTGAGAGCTGGGAGCCAGGTTTTGTTGAGTTTCAGACTTTCCTCCTTTCGGTTGAAGTTTCGTTGATGTTTGTGGATTTCAATGGCTTCCCTGTGCAGTCTGATGTAATGATTGCTGGTGTTGTCCAGTATTTCAGTATTTTGAAATAGAATTTCATGCCCAGTTTGTTTTACGGCATGTTCAGCTACTGCAGATTTTTCTGGTTGTTTTAGTCTGCAGTGTCTCTCATGTTCTTTGATTCTGGTGTGGATGCTTCGTTTTGTGGTTCCAAAGTATACCTGGCCACAACTGCAAGGTATCTGGTATATTCCTGCAGTGGTGAGGGGGTCCCTTCTGTCCTTTGCTGACCGTAACATTTGTTGTATTTTTGTGGTGGGCTTGAATACTGTTTGTAAGTTGCGTTTTTCCAGAAGTTTCCCCATGCGGTCTGTGACCCCTTTGATGTATGGCAGAAATACTTTGTTTGTGGGTGGCTGTTTTTCTTCAGTTCGTGTTGTTTTCTTGGTTTGATGGCTCTTGTGATTTCATTTTTGGAGTAGCCATTTGCCTGTAGGGCCCAATTCAGGTGGTCGAGTTCAGTGTTGAGAAACTGGGCTTCACAGTTCCAATTTGCACAGTCTACCAGTGTAACAGCCTCCTTCTACCTCACAAAGGGGCCATTATGTCACTCTCAGTCACTCTTGTTTTCCACTGCTACCAACCATTCCCTCAAAATAAGTAGCTTCAGGCCAATGTATGATTTTTAAAAATAAAACTCAGGTTTATTGTGTACAAACAAAAGGAATGGTAAATCACTTGAATATACAGTAAATAATACTTTAATCACTGTAATAATATCACTCTCACACACAGACTCTCACAGACCCTCACAACGTAGCACAGTTCTCCTAACTCCTCTAAATCCTACCGTGTTTCCCCGATAATAAGACCTATCCCGAAAATAAGCCCTCCCCTTACTTTGTAAGATTCCTCTAAAATAAGCCCTCCCCCGAAAATAAGCCCTATTGAGATTGATTTTCGCGCCCTCAGTAAGTGAGGGGAGGGCGCAAAAACGCTGCACGCGGCCATTTCGGCCACAGCGAGACCGCGGCCGGAACTACAAGTTTTTGCATCAGCCGAGAAATTTTAAAAGAAGCCCTCGAGGAGGCACGCTTCATTTTTATTCCCTCTTGCCCTACCCACCCCACCAGGCAGTCCAATAATTCACAAAAGGGTTTCGCGCCACTAGTTCGTGATCATGGCTTCGCAAGGAACGGCCGTCCCTGGAGGATCCGACCTGCCTCTAGCTCGCTCTGTCTTCCTCCGCTTTAAAAATCGTTGCTCTCGGGGAGGGGGAAAGGAAGATGGGCCGTGGGGAGAGGAAGTACTCTTTGCGATCGCGGCGGCAGCGGCGGTGCGATGTGTCTGCTCTGCTCTGTCTGCACTGCCTCCCTGTCCCTTTCTCCCTGCCTCTCCAGGCTGGCTGCAGAACTACTGGGTGCAGCAAGAGGCAGGCGCGCACGCTCCCTGCCCTCCCCGGGACTGACTGGCAGGCGGGCGGGCGCAGATTGGAAGGCGGGCACCGGTTGAGGGAGGGAGGGAAGGAGCAGGCTGCCCATCTCTGCAACAGAGCGGAAAGTACGGGGGAGGAGGGGCGGCAGAGGGACCGCCGCCGCTCACATTCGGCACCCGAGCAGGCAGGGGAGGTAGGGGGAGTCACCCTTTAAAGGGGCCACACGCTGCTCCTGCTGCTGAGTCAAGCCCAGCACGCTTGCACCAACATTATTCCCCCTTTTTCCCCATCTCTCTCTCTCCCCCCACCCCCTTCATGTAACGCAATGCCATCCCATGCAGTTGCCTCCAGGCAGCTTCCTCTGCCACTGGAAGAAGCCGCGGCGGCCGTCGGCTCGTGCTCCCCCCCCACGCCGCTCCTTATGTAATGGGCTTATCAGCCAATTAAAAGCTGCAACCCCAGCAGCTACAAATAAGGTTCACATTTACCTGTTTATTAAAATTGCTGTCAATGTTCATTAAAATAAGCCCTCCCCTGAAAATAAGCCCTCTGGTGTTTTCCTGTCCCCAAAAAATAATAAGACAGTGTCTTATTATCGGGGAAACATGGTATCATTCCCTATCTTAAAGCCCTATCTCTCTCACACACACCATTCACTCCCCTTATATACAACAGCTCCACCCCTTATGTCCCACCCTCCGTCACCCCATTGGTAGATGACTCACGGCTTCAGCAGTGACGGATGGGTGATGTCATAGCTGTATGTAACAATACCTCCCCCCTTTAAAAGTTGTTTTGTGGGGGAAAGCTAAGGTGCTTTTCACCCAAAACAACTAGAAACATAATTCAAAACAATACAGTTTCCCCATATTTCAACACTTACCATAAACATTTCAGGTACACTCTTACATTACTATATTATTCAAAATTATACTTACACTTAATAAATCATTTGCATATATATACAGAATAAACACATATTTTCATAACTTTTTAAACACAGTATTTAATTTCAAGAGTCCAACTTTTCTCATGTGTTGTCGTCTGGTCTTCGGGATAAGGCGTCAGCAACACAGTTCATAGTCCCTTTGACCACCTTAACCTCGAAGTCATAGTCCTGTAAAATTAAAGCCCACCTCATTAGCTTACTGTTTTGGGCCTTCATAGTCTTTAACCACAACAAAGGTGAGTGGTCTGTACAAAGAATGAAGTGCCTTCCCCAGATGTAAGGTTTTAATTTCTGGACAGCATACAAAATGGCCCAACATTCTTTCTCAATGGTCGACAGGTGTTTCTCGCCTTTCTGAAGTTTCTTGCTCAGTTAGAACACAGGATGCTAGTCTCCGTTGTCATCACACTGGCACAGCACGGCTCCTACCCCGGCGTTGGATGCATCGGTGTAGATGATGAACTCTCTATCAAAGTCAGGAGCACACAACACAGGGTGGTTGGTTAACACCTCCTTCAGCTTCTTGAACGCCTCCTCGCAGTCATTGGACCATGGGATGCAGTCATCACTCCTTTTCCTCGTCAGATCGGTCAACGGTGCTGCAGTTTCGCTGAACCTGGGGATAAACTTTCTATAGTATCCCACTAAACCCAGAAAAGATCTAATTTTTTTTCTTGGTATTGGGTCTAGGCCAATTACGTATTGCCTCTACCTTTGCTTCTAGGGTTTGATTACACCTCCCCCTACCATATGACCCAAATATTTCATCTCGGGGCTACCCAGCTGACATTTACTTGCTTTTACTGTTAACCCCACTGCTTTTAACCGTTGCAGTACTAACTCTAGGTGACAAAGGTGATCCTGCCAGGTGTTGCTAAAGATCCCTATGTCATCAATGTAGGCTACTGTAAATGCACTGAGTCCTTGCAAAGTTTTGTCCATCAGCCTTTGGAATGTAGCTGGGGAATTCCTAAGGCCAAAACTGAGGACCCGGAACTCAAATAAGCCGAAAGGGTCTATCCACACTTGCCAAAACCCTTTAGTCAAATCTAAACAGGAAATGTATCTACAAACCCCAATGGTTTCAATCAGGTTGTCAAGTCTGGGCATGGGGTAAGCATCTGGTTTGGTTACTAGATTTAATTTTCTGTAATCCACACAGAACCTAATGCTTCCATCCAGTTTGTCCACCAAAACTATTGAAGAAGACCACGGGCTAGACGATGGCACAATAATATTTTCTTTTAGCATCTCATCCAGCTCCTTGCGCACCTTGTCCACATAAGGTCCTGTTACTCTGTATGGGGTTACTGCCTGCGGGGGTGCATCTCCAGTATCTATTCTATGCATCACTCCCTGAGCTAACCCAGGCTTGTTTGAGAAGACCTGTTGAGGGTGAGTGCAGGGCTAATCTTCACCTCCTCTGGGTTGAACTTAATTTCACCCCGACCTTCCCAGTATGGCAAATCATGTTCTTCTTTATCAGCTGCTTTCATTGCAAAAAGCACTCTCTTTTCCTCTCTATAATATGGCTTAATTGCGTTCACATGAACTACCCTCCTGCCTAGGTGTTCATCTCCTTCAATAATATAATTGAGATCACTCATTTTAGAAATGATCCTATAAGGTCCTAAGTCAGTTATAATCTCTGAAGCAAACTAGTCCTGTCATGGTTATTACCCTGTCTCTGGCACACGTCGCATCTCTGACAGAAATTTTTAATTTGTTTTCCTATCTCTGGCCAATAGAAGTTTTGAGTTATTCTCTGCTTGGTCTTATTTATCCCTAAATGTGCAGCAAATATATCAGAATGTCCCCTTTCTATATTTAACAGGCACTACCAACTGGCTTCGAATCTCATCTCCCCCTTTTGAGATGTTCCTCAGTGTTTCTCTATACAGTAAATCCTGCTTAATATGGAATCTTTCAGGGGATTCAGGGGTTAATTCTATCCTTGACACTTTCTCAAAACAACATTTTAAAGTGGGATCTGCTTGCTGTTCCTGGGAAAATATCCTGCTTTGGGGTATTGCAAGTGAGAATGCCTCAGCTTGTTGTATATTTTCATTTTCTTCCTCCTGAATGTCAGTAACTTTTTCAGCTGCCTCTGTTTGATCTTGTTTTGAACGTGTCAGCACTAACACTCTCTTAACATGCTCAGAGAGGTCTGTCCCAATAAGCACGGCTGAAGGCAGTTGTGAGGAAATTCCGACGCGCCAATTTCCCTGCCAGCCCTTATAACGAACCAACACTTCGGCTACAGGCAAAACAACTATTTCTTCCCCTATTCCTTTAATTGTCATACTTTCGTTTGGTATAATGTAATCTTGTGGAATGATATCAGGATGACAAAGGGTAACCTGAGAACACGTGTCTCTCAATGCCAAATAACTGTGATTTAAAATTCCAATATTATCACCAGCTGCTTCAAATAATTGGGGATCAGTTATTTCAGCTACAGGAAGGTCAGCTTCACTATTATCAGCCTCTGTTGAGAGCTCTGCTGGTGTTGCTATGGCAACTGACTCTTCCCTTGGTGGAGATATCTGACCCTTCTGAACACAGTAAACAGATTTAGGCTTGTTTAAATTCATTTTCTGAGGTAAAATTTCTTTATTTTCTTTAGCTTTATAAAATTGGGAAGCAATATGGCCTTTTTCATGGCAAATGAAGCAAATTCTATCACTCCATGGACCCTTTCCAGCCCCTTTTTCTTTTCCCTCCAAATTCTGACTTCTGGCTTGGCCCTGTTCTGAAGGTTTTCCCACAAAATGGCTGCCCACTTTCTTGTCCCTTGGGATATCTATTGTAGTCCTCCCATGTTTTTCTCATACTCTTTCCCTCAGAATAAATAAGTTTTCTGATTTGGAAAATGAAATCTGCAATTTCTGATGCCTCTTTCAGATTCTTAGGTTTCTTGTCTTTGACCAGATATTTAAGTTCACCATGTAAAAGTGAATAAAACTGTTCCAATCCTATAATATTTTTCAAATCCTCAAGTGTCTGAACTCCTTCCTGTACCAGCCACTTATCCAAATATCTAGCCAAGTTGGCTCCTAACTGTGAGAAAGACTCATCTGGTTTCTTTGTCAGAGATCTGAATTTCTGTCTCAGATGTTCAGCATTAATGCCATATCTGGCAAATACCAACTTTTTAAATTCTGAATAATCTTTTATTAATTCAATTGGCATCTCTGCGTACACTTCAGCGAGGCTTCCACTAATTTGAGATCTCAGAATAATCATTTTTTCTGAATCTCTGACTGAAAAATCAGCACACGCTCTTTCAAAGAGAGTTAAAAATGCTTCAGGACAATCTCCTTGTTTAAAAGTTGGGAATTTCTTTAGATCTGCTTTTGACAACTGCCCCTCTTCAGAGTTGGAATTTCTATCATTATTATTGTTCTGGTTCATCAATCTCCGGAGTTCCAAAGTTATCCTCTCTTTCTCTACCTCAGTTTCTCTCTGTCTCATTCTTTCTTCCCTCTCCATTTTTTCTTTCTGTATTTCTGCTTCTAGCTGTTTTATTCTGAATTCATGTGCTTGCGCTAACTCAAGTTTTCTGAGGTCTGCTAAATTTTCTCTAGAGCAGTGGTCCCCAACCTTTTTAATGCCAGGGACCCGTTTTGTTGAAGACCATTTTTCCAAGGACCGGGGGGGGGGGTGCCACTGCTGCCAGCGTCCATAAATTGGGGGGGGCGTGGCATCCATGCATGGACTGTTGCAGTCTATAATATTAACTGCCCCAAATTTTGCTCCCTCTCTCACTCTATCTCTCTCCCTCTCTCTTTCTCTTCCCCTCTCTTTCTCTCTTCCTCCCTCTCTCTTTCTCTCTCTCTCTTTCTCTCTTGCTCCCTCTCTCTTTCTCTCTCTCCCTTCCTCCCCCTCTCTCTTTCTCCCTCCCTCTCCCTTCGTCCCCCTCTCTATCTCTATCTCTCTTTCCCTCCCTTCCTCCCTCCCTCTCTCTCTATCTCTCCCTCTCTTTCTCTCTCTCTCTCTCCCTCCCTCTCCCTCCCTCCCTAACTCACTCTATCTCTCCCTCCCTCCCCCTCTTTCTTTCTCTCTCTCTCTGTCTCTCTATCTTTCTCTCACACTCCCTGTCTATCTCTCTCTGTCTCTTTTTCTCTCCCTCCCTCTATCTCTTTCCCTCCCTCCCTTTCCCTCCCTATCTCTCCCTCCCCCTCTCTCTAACTCTGTCTATCTGTGTGTGTGTGTGTGTGTGTGTGTATTGTGTGTGTGTGTAGGGTCTGGGTTCAGGTCAAGGCCTGGTTCGCTTTCCAGGAACTTCCCTCCCTTGCAGGGGCTTCAGCAGCCGCCTTTGGCTTCCAGATGGGGCGGGATAGAGATGAAATATCATCATCCTCATCATCCACACCCCTCCCTCCCAGCTGACCCCGTATCTTCTCCCACCTCCGAGTCCCATTTCTCTGGGTCCCCCTCGTCAGTCCTCCCACCCCTCCACACACCCCCACCCCTTTGTAGCCCTCTTCCCCCCAACACACCAAAAGGCCCCCATTTCCCACTTGGGGCTTTCCAGGAAATCCCCCCCTGAAGCTTTCCAAGAAAAGGGGTTTCCTGGCCAGGGGGGGGAGGGAGGTTCCCGCTCAGACCTCGCCTGGAAAAAGGTCTTTTTTTGAGGGGGGGGAGAAACAACCACAACCACAACTGGGGGGGGAGGGAGAGGCTAGAATGAGGGGCCTCGGGGAGAAACACAAACACACACAAAGGGCCCCCCCACGGGGGGAATCTCTCTCGGCCCCGCCCAGACTCCCCGCCTCTCTTTCCACAGAGAGACACAAACACACACACACAAAAGCCCCCCCACCATGTATGTGCGTGTGTAGAGACATCAACTCCGTCTCGCCCCTTCCTAGGAGAAAAGAAAAGAAAAGAAAAGATCAGCCGGGAGGCTTTTATGCATAGAGCAAATTTTTAAAAAAGGTGCCTTCCTTCTGCTCATATCAAATGTGGCTCCCTCCCCTCTTTCTCACATCGATGGAGGGTCAAGAGATGAGGAGGCAGAACGCCCCTTTCCTTCCCTCCCAACCAAGCGCCCCTGAGAAGAGGAGGGAGGAGAGAGAATATTCCTGAGAATATTTTTTTTAATCCAAATCAGCAAATCTCACACAAGACTTGTGTGTGTGTGTGTTTGTGTGTGTGTGAGTGAGTGTGTGTGTGTGGGGGGTCTGGGTTCAGGTCAAGGCCTGGTTCGCGTTCCAGGAACTTCCCTCCCTTGCAGGGGCTTCAGCAGCCGCCTTGGCTGCCAGATGTGCGGGATAGAGATGAAATATCATCATCCTCATCATCCACACCCTCCCTCCCAGCTGACCCCGCATCTTCTGCCACCTCCAAGCCCCACTCTTCTGCCCCCCCATCCAAGCTCCATTTCTCTGGGGCCCCCTCCTTAGTGCTTCCCACCCCCTCCACACACCCCCTCCCCTTTGTAGCCCTCTTCCCACCCCGACACACAAAAAGGGTCCCCATTTCACACTTGGGGCTTTCCAGGAAATCCCCCCCCCGAAGCTTTCCAACAAAAGGGGTTTCCTGGCCCGGGGGGGGAAGGAGGTTCCCGCTCAGACATCGCCTGGAAAAAGGTCTTTTTTTTGAGGGGGGAGAAAAAACAACCACAACCGGGGGGGGGGAAGAGGAGGAGGGAGAGGCGAGGCATGTGGGGGGGAGGGAGCGAGTGGGAATATCTTTCTAGGGGCCCCCAATCCCACCCCCAGTGCTCTCCCTCCCCCCTCCCTCTCCTTCCCCCCCAAATAAAGCCCCCCAAATCGTCTCCACCTCCTCACGGATCCTCAGGGGGGGAAAGAGTCCCGAAGAAAGACCCAGAGAGGGGGAAAAAGAGGGGAGGGGGGCACAGTCTCCACTTCCGGTTCTGGGCGGGATGCAGCGCCGGAAGCATCCCCTCCTCCCACTCCTCTTCCACTTTCCTAGCTCTACGTTCTCTCCCCTCCCCTCCCCAGGATGGAGACTCAAAGTTCCGGATTTGATGCCCCGCCCCCCTCCTATTCTCTGCGGCGATTGGTTGGGAGGGAATGGAGGGGGGGAGAACGTAGAGCTACAAAAGTGTGAGAGGAGCGGGAGGAAGAGGAGGAGGATGGGGCTGCTTCCGGCGCTGCGTACCCCGCCACCGGAACAGGAAGTGGAGGCCATGCCCCTCCCTCCCCTTTTCCTCTCTCTCGCCCCCATCTCTTTCCCGCCTGAGGATCCGAATGGAGGTGGGGGGGGATTTGGGGGCCTTTATTTGGGGGGGGAAGGAGAGGGAGGGGGAGGGAGGAGAGAGAACAGTGTGGGGGGGGTTTCCCTAGAGAGATGATATTCACCTTGGGGGGGCGAGGAGGGGGCCTCTCTCCTTCTGTGGGGGGGAAAATCTTTAGTGGGGGCTTCTGTGTGTCTTTGTGGGGAAAGTCAGGGCAAGGGCCGAGATCCTGGTACCTGGAAGGGGCCAGCTCTCGCCCCCCCCTCCGAGCAAGGCCCCCGGGGACCCCCTTTTTGTGTGTGTGTTTTTTATCGCAGAGTCCCCTCAGGCTCCCCCCAGGAAACCCCTTTTGTTGGAAAGCTTGGGGGAAGGGGGACTTTTTCTTGAGGGGGGGAGGAGGGGGAGGGGAGGGAGGGGGCTGCAAACGGGGGGGGGTTTAGGGGGTGGGCGGGGGAGAAGGAGGGGCAGAGAAATGGGGCTTTGAGGAAGGAGAAGATACTGGGGTCGGCTGGGAGGGAGGGATGTTGAGGATGATGATGATATTTCGTTTCTATGCCAGAAGGCTCCAGAGTGATTGCTTGTTTTCCTCTTCTCTCCCAAGGACGGGGTGAGGTTCAGCTAATGCTCCCCCCGGCTTTTCTCTGCATGAAAAGGCAAGAATCCAACTCCGAAGCCCCCCGAAAACCTGAACGGCAGGTGAGATCCCTTTCATTCTTTGGGACCAGAAGCACCACTGGGCTTGTTTATTTATTAAATGATAACCCTCTGATTATCAGGACGCGAGACTTTGCAAAGCTGACATCAGTATTTCGGAGAATTTTAGCCCAATCGCAGGAAGCATCGGGAGCGTTTGGAGGCTGCCTTCCACCAGACCTTCCGTGGTGCCTGTTGAGGGCAAGAGGGGCCACCGAGATGGGGCGTGACGGAGCAAAGGAGACTGAGTTGGTGTGAAATCCCCATATTCTGAGGTTCCCTTTTGTGCCTCTTCTGTCAACTTCATTCTGTTGCACTTTCATTCGGGAGACCTCTGGTTTCTGAAAGCAAAGACACACTATTTATTTATTTATTTATTTATTTATTTATTTATTTATTTATTTATTTATTTATTTATTTATTTGATTTTTACCCCGCCCCTCTAGACCATGTCTACTCGGGGCGGCTTACAAAGTAAAACAAAACAGTATAAAAATATATAAAATCACAAAATTACAAAATTACACACTGTCACTTCCCTGGCCGAGTGGGGGTTTTCCACCTGGCTTGTGTGAGTCCCAGTTTTACTGTCTACCGCAGGGCCTCTCTGAACATGTGCAGAGTGTTTTTCTTTTGTTTCCCAGTCCTGCTGGGCTCTGCCCTGTGGTCACCAAGAGCAGGTGCTGTCGGCGAGATCCCAGCCCTGGACAGCCTGACATGCGGACTCCCCTGAATTTCTCCTTTCCTCTTTTGGGAATCAAGTGGGTGAAGTGAAGAATTCACTCCTGCATGTGGGGATTGTTGGAGAGGGAAAGATGGAGGAGAGCCGCCTTCTTTTTCTCGATTCTCTGCAAAGTAGACCTTTTTTCAAATCCATGGTGTCTTTTTGGTAGGTTCCAGCCAGAAATCACCCTGGCACCCTCGCTGGGTGTTTTTAAGAGTCGTTTAAAGATCTGGCTCTTCAGGCAGGCCTTCCCTCCAGTCAACACTTGATTTTCTTTTCTCTTTAGTTTTTCCCTCCATCTTGATCTTATTTAATTATTTATTTATTTTCGATTTTTTTTTTTTTAGCGGCACCATTACCAGTGGCTTCTGGGAGGCATACAACAATATTAAAACTTAAAAACATTAAAATAGACAATATAAAATATCCTATATTAAAACAATTCTTAAAACATGAATACTAATAAGTCCTGCTGCTCATGTGGCCAGCTAGAGAATACTGTTTAATTAAAATGCCAAAAGTGTTGGAGCCAAGCGGATGTCTATAGGGAGGGCATTCCAAAGTTGGGGGGCCACAACCGAGAAGGCCCTATTTCGACATGCCATCCCCCTCACCTCTTTCAGGGATAGCACCTTCACATGGTCTCCTGATAGTGTTGGCGTAACTTAGATTTAAACTAAAACACATATGTAACTTGACAGCTAGAAGGTAATCAAGCAGTTTAAAAAAAGTAGAAAGTTGATTTTTTAAATTGAAAATTGTATATAGATTGGATGCTTATATACTTAATATGAATAGATTGGATGATTGTATATTCTGTGTTCTCCTATCCTTAAAACCCTTTTTTCCCCATCCCTTCCATTTCCTTTTACCTTTTGTATTCCTTACCCTCTTCCTAGTAGTTCAAAAAAAGGAAGGGAAGGGAAAGCTGGAGACCCAAGGAGGAGGGAGGCGTGCCGTCTCTTCCTCAAGAAGGGCTCCTGCCGGGAGGTTCTGACAGGGACGAGGGAAGCTTTGCAGAGCCTCTGGAAAGAAACAAGAGGTGGGGAGATTGTAGGGTGTGGGTGTGTGGCCGTTTGTGCATTTCTCGGGCCCCAGGCATGGATTTGAGAGAAGGTTCCAGTTGCTTTAAGCAAGTGGTAGATGGAGCGCATGCACACAACACATACATACATATATACAGACATACAGACAGACAGTGGGGTTGAGGATTTCTCTCCCAAGGTTCCCACGGTTTTTTTTTTTTAATTTTTGCCAAGATCTTTGTCCATCATTTCCCCAAAACGTACTGAATCTGTTGCAGAAACGTCATTGAAATAAAGTTTGAGGATGATGATCTTTGGTCATAAGGAGACATCGAGGGAAAATCTTGATCTGACATTTTGAATCCCAATGTCAGATCAAGGGGTGAAAGATACACGGAGACAGATAGGATCCGATGGACCTCTTCAGTATTGAGGGGGGAAATGACAGAAGGAAAATAAACTAAGATGCAAGTTATTTCATGCATGATCTCCTTTCTCTTTTTCATTGCTTCTAACTTCAGTCTTTTTTCAATTGTCTCCTCAGTTTTCCTAATTTTTCTGCCTTCTGCTTCCTTTCTTTTCTATTCTTTGCCCACTTTTCTAATTGAACTATGTTTAGTGACGACATCCTCTCTTCTCCCACTATCTTTCCTATTTGCTTGCTATCTTGTATCTGTTTCATCCAATCTTTTATAAACCCATTTAACATTTTCTGGAGAATTTCTCAACCACTTTTGTCAGAGGGGAGATTGGTGGACTTAATAATCCCCTTAATATCACCAACTTCCTTACATGCCATAGTTTTCTGTGTATAAGATGGTACTTTTTCCACAGCATGCTAGTTACACAGAAGTAAGCTGAGAACAAAAAAGGGCCTGTATGTTACCTCTGTAAACAGGCTTCCTTCAATCACGAGGCTTTGCTTCCTACAGTCAGGAGACTTAGCTTGCTCCAATCACGAGTCTTAAGGAACTGACGTCAGCTGAAGCTCTACAAACCGATTGGGACACATCTCACTGGAGGTGGAGACTGCAGGCTCAGAAGCCACAGGGACCCCTAATGTCCAAGCGTTCTGAACCCAGAGGCTGAATACTCAAAGCTCAGTTTTCTTATTTTGGGGTTAGAGAAGAGTCTGTGTGGGTCTTATAAACAAAGGTGTCTTATAAATAGAAAAATACAGCATGAATTTGACCCAACTCCGGGAGGCAGTGGAAGACAGGAGGGCCTGGCGTGCTCTGGTCCATGGGGTCACGAAGAGTCGGACAGGACTAAACGACTAAACAACAACAACAAATCTTTTGACTTATCTCATTCCTCAACCTATCCGAATTCATTTTAAATACATCTTGTAAATTCCAAGTCATCTTTACTCCGGTGTGCTTTGGAAAAAAAAGTAAATGAAAAAGCAAAGAGCGAGGAGGTCTGTTCTCTGCACATGGGGGTTGGTGGCCAGGTGGGTGAGTTTTCCTTCATTAGGGCCACCTGTGAAATTCCAGCCTGTTGTGTAAGCTTTGGAGACCTCCAGAACTCTTCATCAGCCTCAGTAGTGGTTAAATCAGAGTGGCACAGGTTTTTTTAGCAGTGCCTGTTGCCAAAGCTCCTTGTTCCAGTCCCAGCAGTCAAGAAAATCAGGCAGAGGCACTAGACTCCTAGCAACTAAGTCTCTTGCCATTTATATACAGCTGCAACAGCATAACAGTCCACAACTCTCTACATTAGCCAAGAGAAAGAAATCATGACCCAGTATCCATAAAGAGTATCCCACAGTGTCCAGTCAGTTGTCAGAGGCCTGACATCATCGTCATCCTTAAGATGTGTATTCCTGTGTCCTTGTTGGGCACGCCTGCTGACACTTTGTATGTGGTCTCTGTGCTCTGTGTTCATGGCTGTAAAATTCAGGTCCTGTTTTATTTGGCTTATTTTATATAACATGACTGTCTGAATGTGGGATATTGTACTTCTGTAGCCGCGATTTTAAAAAAAAAGTTCCAATGTGTTGCCAGCAGGAAAAAAAGTTGCCAGGCTTCCCATAGGAAAGGGCAGCCTGAATATTGACAGCAGGACTGGGAGCAGTGAAGATGGTCTGCACAGGACACCCTCTTTTCTGCTCCTTGCCATCCACACTTGCTGAAAAACAGCCCTGACCTTTGCCTTGGGTTTGGGAGAGAAGCGGTGGACTGTCGGACTGTCAGCTTCTGGGATTTCCAGTTGTGGGATGTCGCTCTGAGAACGGAAGTGGTGCTGGTGGGGGACTCCTGCTTCCACTCCTTGACCTCTTGGCCGCTGGAGTGTCTCCAGGTTCCATGGTTTCCCGTACTATTTCACACCGTTACAAGACGGGGGATACCTGGCTCAGCAGTATTAGGAGCGAGAAGGACCTTGAAATCGTCTCACGTCACAAGCCAACAGTGTGATGGTGCTGCAAAAAAGGCCAGTGTTATTTAGGCTGCATTAAGAGAGGGAGAGTCTCCAAATCCCATGTGGTGCTAGTTCCCTTCTCCTTGGCAAACCTAATTCTCCTATTCTTGTTGTTTAGTCGTGTCCGATTCTTCGTGACCCCATCGACCAGAGCACGCCAGGCCCTCCCGTCTTCCACTGCCGCCCAGAGTTGGGTCAAATTCATGTTGGTTTCTCCTAGTTTCTGATATTAATACCAGTATTTTTACCATTTCAAAATCTGTTAATTATGTATTGCCAGTCTTTCAAATCCTTCTTTATTGGTTTCATCCTAAAGCCCTTTGTTACGATCTCACGATCAGCCTGATCACCCTTCAGCAAACGTGCAGCAACAAATGCTCCTACCTCAGCTGCTTTTATACCAACTTCAGCCCCTACAATCCCAGGCGGCTCCCCATAGCTATGGCAGCCTCAGACTTTCCCAGTGAATCAGCTTCAGGGGTTTGCCTGACCTACATGCAGTTTGTTTCTCTGGCTTTCCTATGGATAATTTACTGTATTTCTCAGTGACCTGATCAGGAGTTAACCTCGAGGCAAAATGTGGAGCTGGAGTCCTGAAGGCAGTTCGTTTCGCACTGCCAACTCCTGCGACGTTGCTGGAACCAGTCGTATTGGCTCTTGCCTTTCCATTGGACCATTTCAGCAATGTGGAGAGGGGGGATTTGCTGCTTGGGTAACAGCCTATCCTCCATATTACTTTACCCAGAATGTTACCATGGTCTCTCGAGACTGGATGCCTATGAGAAAATCCATGTTTACCAATGTGTGATCTGCTACTTTAAAGAACCCTACGTCTCTCTTACAAACTGTAAATCACAATCACTGGATGCAACTATATGTAATCTATCCTAAAATAACTTTTATATGCTGATGAATAAAAAAGTAAACTTATATTTGCGAAGTAAACTTCTTTACATCTTTCAATTCTCTCCAAAAATCTTCCATGTCAGTTCTATTTATTTATCTTTCCTTATCCTACCCCATCTTGGTAATCCTTTTTTAAATTAATCGTATTTATTAATATAGTAATTGTATTTTTAATGATTACAGTATTTTATATTGATATTTTTATGTTGTAAGCTGCCCCGAGTAGACATGGTCTAGAGGGGCGGGGTATAAATTTAAATAAATAAATAAATAAATAAATAAATAAATAAATAAATAAATAAATAAATAAATAAATAAATAAATAAATAAATCAAGACTTTAAACCATTCCCTTTTAACATCACATCCCCATTTGGTCCCATACTCCGATGACATACCCCAGGAAAGCAACACCAATAATAACAAATCCTCAGACTTTACTATTTTCCTTAAAAAAAAAAAACCTAACCGATAAACCCTCACTGCTGCATTTAATTTTTGGCAAGATCCTACCTGGTCACGGTCAAGTGCAAAGTCCTGCACCTTGGAAACAGAACCCAAACTGCACAGTTACAAGATGGGGGATACATCCCTCAGCAAAACTACGGGCGAGAGGCATCTTGGAATTGTTGTAGATCGCAAGCTAAATGTGAGCCAACAGTGGCTTTTTATTAATCCAGGTTCTCCAATACTTCCTTCCCTTTCTCCTTTCATGGGTTCACCATTTTCAATACATTTATGGACTTGCAATGCCTTTAAATTAAGTACTGTACGGTGGAGGAAATTTTCAAGTAAACCATGGAACCTTTCCAGTAAAACCTCAATTCTAATCAAACCCTCCCATTTTATTTCTGAGTTATCTGGCTGGATAGGTCAGTGGTTTAAATATCTGGTTGCTGTGTCTCCCACGGGTAAGGTCAGCCTGTGTGGCCTTCGGGAAACTGCACGGTCCCAGAAGCAGGGAATGGGGAACGACTTTTGAGTAATCTCTACCTAGATACCCCCGAAAAAAGGGTTGCCATCAGTCAGAATTGACTTGATGGCCGATGATTAATATTATTTCAGATAATGGTTAATATTAATCAACTATATTTTCCTATCACTGTCTCTTTGGGGAGTCCCTGTTGTTTTCACAATACAGTGGGCTGAGGAATTCTGTTGGGAAGAAAGCTTGCTTGCAAGCAGGTTAAAAATGGAGTTCAGAGCCATGTCCCTCTTTGTGCTGAGGAGTGTTTTTCAAGGTGTTCTGTTGTCTGAAGGGTGCTTGTTCCCTCTCACATTTGCTGTCCCTTCCCCCCCCCCCAAAAAAGGTGCTTGTCTTGTCTTGGCTGAAAATGTGCTTTTCAAGGAGTTCTGTTGAAAAGGTGTCTGTTCCCTCCTTCCCTCCCTCTTTCTTTTCCTTTTTTTAAACCTAAGTAATCTTAGGATAAAAAGAAAAAAAGAAAAATTATTCTGCCCCTAGTGGTAGGAACAGATTAAGGAGCTTTGCATTAGTTCCTCTCGGAACTAATGAGTTACAAACCGCTGCTCAACTTAAGAACCAAAAACAGCCGGGAACAGATTAAATGGTTTTCAGTGCATTCCTATGGGAAATGCTGATTCAGCGGACAAACTTATCGACTTACAAACTTACTTCCGGAATGGATTAAGTTCGTAAGTAGAGGGCCCACTGTATGGCAAATTTTTCAACTGTTGCCAGTAAAACCTTCAGGAGATTATGCTCTGTGCTACATTCTCAAGACATCTTCTTTTTTTTCCTTATCAGGTAACAAACTCAATGGCCAGAATTATACAGAGACACTTCTTTTGGCCCAGAAAAGAGTCAAGTGTGAAGCTCGGGAAAAAAGCTTAGAAAAACCCATGAACCAAAGGAGAAACGTCTTAAACACCTGAAGTGTGGAGATAGATTCAAACCACTGCCGCTAGTTCAGTTTAAAGAACTCACCCTGGGGAGAAATCATACTAAAACATGGAATGTGAAAAGAGTTTCAGTGGGAGAAGAACTCACATTTGGGAGAAACCACATAAATGCATGGAATGTGGAAAGAGCTTTTTTCAGAATGGTCAGCTTAGGTTACATCAAAGGATCCACACTGGGGAGAAACCACATAAATGCATGGAATGTGGAAAGAGCTTTAGTCTCAGTGGTGACCTTAGGTTACATCAAAGGATCCACACTGGGGAGAAACCACATAAATGTATGGAGTGTGGAAAGAGCTTTTGTCAGAATGGTCAGCTTAGGGTACATCAAAGGATCCACACTGAGGAGAAACCACATAAATGCATGGAATGTGGAAAGAGCTTTAGTCGCAGTGATGCCCTTAGATTACATCAAAGGATCCACACTGGGGAGAAACCACATAAATGTATGGAGTGTGGAAAGAGCTTTTGTCAGAATGGTCAGCTTAGGGTACATCAAAGGATCCACACTGGGGAGAAACCACATAAATGTATGGAGTGTGGAAAGAGCTTTAGTCGCAGTGATGCCCTTAGATTACATCAAAGGATCCACACTGGGGAGAAACCACATAAATGCATGGAATGTGGAAAGAGCTTTAGTCTCAGTGGTGACCTTAGGTTACATCAACGGATCCACACTGGGGAGAAACCACATAAATGTATGGAGTGTGGAAAGAGCTTTGGTCAGAATGGTCAGCTTAGGGTACATCAAAGGATCCACACTGGGGAGAAACTACATAAATGCATGGAATGTGGAAAGAGCTTTAGTCGCAGTGGTGACCTTAGGTTACATCAAAGGATCCACACTGGGGAGAAACCACATAAATGTGTGGAGTGTGGAAAGAGCTTTTGTCACAATGGTCAGCTTACGGTACATCAAAGGATCCACACTGGGGAGAAACCACATAAATGTGTGGAGTGTGGAAAGAGCTTTTGTCAGAATGGTCATCTTAGGTTACATCAAAGGATCCACACTGGGGAGAAACCACATAAATGCATGGAATGTGGAAAGAGCTTTAGTCGCAGTGGTCACCTTAGGTTACATCAAAGGATCCACACTGGGGAGAAACCACATAAATGCATGGAATGTGGAAAGAGCTTTAGTCTCAGTGGTGCCCTTAGGTTACATCAAAGGATCCACACTGGGGAGAAACCACATAAATGTATGGAGTGTGGAAAGAGCTTTTGTCAGAATGGTCAGCTTAGGGTACATCAAAGGATCCACACTGGGGAGAAACCACATAAATGCATGGAATGTGGAAAGAGCTTTAGTCGCAGTGGTGACCTTAGGTTACATCAAAGGATCCACACTGGGGAGAAACCACATAAATGTATGGAGTGTGGAAAGAGCTTTTGTCAGAATGGTCAGCTTAGGGTACATCAAAGGATCCACACTGGGGAGAAACTACATAAATGCATGGAATGTGGAAAGAGCTTTAGTCGCAGTGGTGACCTTAGGTTACATCAAAGGATCCACACTGGGGAGAAACCACATAAATGTGTGGAGTGTGGAAAGAGCTTTTGTCACAATGGTCAGCTTACGGTACATCAAAGGATCCACACTGGGGAGAAACTACATGGAAAGAATAAACAGCAAAATGCTGATGTAATGCAAAACTGAGAGAAAAGAGAATAAATGGATTAAATTTTGAAGTGCCTTTTGTGATGCGTTTTAATTCCATCATTAATTAACGAGAGATCACAGAATAGACGTGGAGCTTTGTGCTAAAAAATGAAAATAAGCATATATTGTGCAATAGAAGAAATAGAGAAAAGGATGGATTTTCTAGGGCTAACTGATGAAAGAAAATCAAGTAGTGAAGAGAGAGAAGTCATTTGTTTTACAAGGCTTTACCCTCAAAAATAATAATAGTAATTGAGTTTTAAAGAGGGTACCAATGGATCTGTATTCTCTCTATATACGCATTAAACTTCAGGGCCCAACGGGGCCCAAACTCACAATTCAGGGAAGTTTCCCCATCCGCCCGCCATTTTCGCGCCCTTGATAAGTGAGGGCAGGGCGTGCCCTTTTAGGCACCCAGCGGCCATTTTGGAACCAGGGATCAGCTGTTTTTAAAAATCGCTATGCGAAAATCGGTAAGCAAAACGTATGTATGTATGTATGTATGTATATGTATATGTATTTGTATTTGTATATGTATGTATATGTATATATAAAATCCCTGCCATTACAAAGCAGTATACTCTCAATAATTTATTAGGCATCAGTCGCGAAAGACTATGGTAACGTGCTCTGTATGGAGGACTTGGAACAGCATGTAGTGTGGCTGAGAAGGCCAATTCGAGAGTGACAATCCCTTCCACACTGAAGACAAATCTCTCCTGTCTAGCTCCCTGATCTTGCTGCTTTCGTAACTGCCTCTTTGCCTCGGCCTGCTTGACAAGGGTCTCTTCAAATTGGGAGAGGCCATGATGCACCGCTTGCATCTAGGCTGAACAGTCAGATATCAAGGTTTCCCATCTGTTGAGATCCATTCCTAAGGCCTTCAGATCCTGCTTGCAGATGTCCTTGTATCGCAGCTGTGGTCACCTCTGGGCGATTTCCCTGCACTAATTCTCCATACAGGAGATCTTTTGGAATCCGACCATCAGCCATTCTCATGACATGCCCAAGCCAACGAAGACGTCGCTGTTTCAATAATTTATATATGCTAAAAATTCCAGCTCATTCTAGGACTGCTCTGTTTGGAATTTTGTCCTGTCAAGTGATACCAAAAATGCGTCGGAGGCAACGCATATGGAACGTGTTCAGCTTCGTCTCCTGCTATGTACAAAGAGTCCAGGACTCACTGCAGTACAGGAGTGTGCTCAGGACACAGGCTCTATAGACCTCGATCTTGGTATGTGTCATCAGCTTCTTATTGAGCCATACTCTCTTTGTGAGTCTTGAGAACATGGTAGCTGCTTTCCCAATGCATTTGTCCAGCCTAGGGAGAGAGTGTCAGAGATCGTTGGGCCAAGGTACACAGTCATGAACAACCTCCAATTCTTGTGTGGAGATGGTAATAGAGGGAGGTGAGTCCACACCCTGGCCCATGACTTGTGTTTTCTTCAGGCTGATTGTTAGTCCAAAGTCTTGGCAGGCCTTGCTGAAACGATTCATGAGTTGTCAGAGGTCTTCAGCAGAATGGGCAACAATGGCTGCATCATCTTTGAAGAGGACTGACAACATCTGCAGAAATTATTATTCAGAGGGAGAAGAGAAAGGATGGGTCCACGAAAGGGATGGGATGTAGAGTTTATAAAATGCTGTTATGTGTAGGGAATCATCAGGAATTTCTGAAAGCAGGATAGGAAGCAGAGATGGCCAGGGAAATAGGTACTCAGTTAATAGAATCTTAGGACTACAGAGGTAGAAGTGAAGATAACTCCCAACCTCTGGCTCCAGAGTTAGATACCTAAACCAATGTGTATGGAAAGGGGGGAATTTGATAAACCACATCTGAGAATAAAAGCAAAAATTTAAACATTGAAATTGAGAAGGTATTTGACCAAAATTTTTTAAAATAGCATGCGGGTAAATTGATAGAAATCCTTAAGGGTGACAAAAGTGGTATTCTCTTTATCAGTTGTTTTTAATGGGATTTGCCAATAACCTTTACCAAATCTAGTCATGATAAAAATGTACCCCTTCCTAATCGTTCTAACAAGTCTTCTACCTTAGGCATGGGATAGGCATCAAATTTAGATATTGTATTCAACCTCCTAAAATCAATGAATAACCTAACACTCCCATCTGGTTTTGCAACAGTCACCGGATAACTCCTCCATGGGCTAAAAGATGGTTCTATCACTCCTAATGAGATAATCTCTGCCACCTCTTTGCTGATAGTTTCTTTAAAGTGATGAGGCCAATTTCTTCCCCCTACTCTAATTATAGTTTGAGGGGGAGTATTAATTTGATGTTCCACCATCATAGTCAACCCTGGTTTGTTGGAGAAGACATCACTTTCTCCAAGCTCCTTATCTGACAGATTTGTTCTGGCTCCAATGTCTCCTCTAATAAGCAATTTGTACCCAATTTTGCAGAGGTGGCGGCCCCTCTAACGGATTTAACATGGAAAAGGAAAGGAAAGGGTATCGTATGGGGTGCAGCTGAACAACATGCCTTTAGACAACTTAAAGAGACTTTGTCAGCCTTACATTCCGGGTACGCTCCTGATTTTAATTTACCTTTTTTTGTACAAACGGACGCTTCTGATCGAGGTATTGGAGCTGTACTTTCTCAAAGGAAAGGTGAAGTGGAATACCCTATAATGAATCTTAGCAAAAAATTGAGCAGCCGGGAACAAAAATATGCGACTATCGAGAAAGAGGCCCTAGCGGTGAAATGGGCGATGCAGGCTCTGAGGTATTATCGATTAGGAGCCCCTTTTACACTAGTAACAGACGATGCACCCCTGCAATGGCTCAATAGGATGAAGGATACCAACGCCCGGTTAACAAGATGGTATCTTAGTCTGCAACCCTTCTCGTTCCAGGTGCAGTATAGGAAAGGGAAGGCTCACTCTAATGCCGACTATTTCTCTCAACAGGAAAGGGAAAAGGAGGATCTTCCATGGAGGACGGCCCACTTGGAGAGCGGGGCATGTGAAGGTGTAGGTCAGAGTGTGCCGTCCTCAGAAGAGAAAGACCCGAAGGAAGAGAGTGGTTGTGCAGAAGGGATTTTAGTGGAGATAGAACACGAGGAAGAATTACAAAGGAGACCGACGGAAGTGTGTTTGGTTGATGAGGGAGGAGCCGAACTGGACCTGATCATGTGGGAGGAGGTGAAAGGGGAAGGATCAAATGCGCGGGAATTCAGTTGGTTGGGGGAAGGCGAGCTGGGCAGATGCACAAACAGGGGTGCAGACCGATTGGTTAACTGACGTGAGAAGCCAAGCGGACTTGGCCCAAGGCTTCCCTAATATAAAGAAAGATGGAGGACTGTTGCCAGAGCCTTCTCTACCCAGCGGATGCGGTCGGGCATATGAGCCCCTAGAATGGAGGGTCTCAGTTTTCCTGGTGAGCTACCCTGGTGGGGGCCGGAGAGTTATCCGCCCGGGCCCAGAGTTTCAACAGAAGCCTCCAGAGGGGGATTGGGCCTGCCATCCCTGTTGTGGGACCATATGCGCCGTACCATTGACGGATCGCGAACGATTCGGCCCAGCCCCCTGGTAAGGGAAGAGTTGAACCCAACTGTTGTAAAAGCAAAAAGATATACCTTGTTATCTGATGAAGTGTTAAAGGATCCGTTTGATCCGGTAGAGTTAAGTGTACATTCAAATAAAGTTGTTACTTCGGAAGGAATGGACTCTCCTCAGTGTCTTTTTCCCACTTTTCTCATCCAATCCCCCCCGGCCGAAGACAGGCCTTGTCACAGGGATATTTAATGAAACCGGAATGATTCCTAGGCAATCCGTAATCTAACCTCCAGAGTTAGCCTTACTAATCACTTTACGGAAGGGCTCAGGCAAATCTACTTTTCAAATTTATAACCTCTGTGTTAGATGGCCAGAATATCACACTAGAGGAAAAATTAACAACAAAAAACCTTCAGGCAGCCAAAGGAATGAAAGCTCCCCAGCCCTCCGCCTTTAATTTATTTATTGAGGAGGGGGAACCTTTTATAGATATTGATGAGTAGCAAAGCGAATATCAGCCTCTGAGGCTCTTACTTTTGGGGGCATCGAGAGCCAGGTTGAAATGTGAACATTTTAAGAGCATGTTTTGAAGCTCTTATATCCCACGTCTGCAATGGGACAGAGAGTGGGGTGGGAGGAGGGAGTAAGTAATGAGAATGGCTATTGCTTTGTATAAGTACTAGACATTTTTTTAAAAAATAAAGTTACCTGGAGAGATGTCATTCCCAGAAATCTCCAACAGGAGGTCCTCGCACAGAGATCTCAAGCCTCGATCAAGAAGATCCCAGGCTCTGTTGGGGTCAATACGGAGTCAACTCCGTTTGTCTAAAAGGTTTGAAAATAACAGGCATACTCTGAAGTTCAGCTTCAGTAACCTGAGTCGTGGGTGGGCAGGAGAAGGGAAGGAAGAAGAGTCTAAGCAAGAGAGACAGAGATGCCCCGCCCACCCCAAGGCTCCTCCTCCCAAGGGGTGGGGCATCTCCTCCTCCTCCTGGATCCTCCCCCCCCAAGGGAATCCAAAAGGCCCGAGGGGGCTCATCAGGAGAGTTGCCACCTCTCCTTCCCTTTGGACCCCCCCCCAAAAGGAAGGATGGAAACTAAAAAAGGAAAAGGGAGGTCTCTATGCACAGGAGAGACAGAAAAAACAACCACCCGAGGATGATTCCCTGCATGCTCTCACCCCCTGTAACCCATCCCTGTAAAAACTACATATGAAAAAAACAAGCTCTAATGTTTCAATTTCTTTATCATTACAATTACAGGGCCATAGTCGATTTTTATAGGGTAACGTCTCGCTATTGAAAAGGCCTGCTGGTATTTTTGGGATGTTTGAGTTTTCCGGGCAGTGAGCTCTTTGGTGGAATTTGACATTTAGACCCAAGAGGCTTTTGAGACTGAGCCCCCTTCCTCTTCCTCCTTGCAACCCCATCAGGCTCGCTTCCCACCCCCACCCCCACCCCGGAAGACTTGCAGCCTTGACCAAGATTTTACAGAACGGGGTGGACGGGTTGGAGGGGGAATGTTGAGCTTGGGTTTCCTGTTCCCCTTGGGGGGCCCTTGGAGGTCTGGGCTGGAGTGGGGGTGGGGACAGAGTCAGGCCCCTTTCTCTCCTTCCCCTTTGAAAACCCACCAAGAGAAGGCGTGATTTTTTTTCTGGAGTGGGGTGTCACCATGCAGGAAAACCCAGGACTGACCCCCCACCCCCACCCCGTCTTTTCTCTCTCCAGAGGCTCCTCACACTTCCTTGCTTCCTTGCCTGCCTGCCTGCCTGCCTGCTTGCCTGCTTGCTTGCTTGCTTCTCTCCAACCGCTGGCCTTGAAGGGGGGAGAGGAGGAGAAAAGGGCAGAAAATTCAAAGCTGCCCCCGCTGCCCTCTTGTCTCCTGTCCACAGTGTCCTCTTGTCCACAGGAGGTAGAGGGCACCAGGGACAGGAGACAAGAGGGCAGTGGGTGCAGCTTTCTAAGCCCCGAAAGCCAACAGCGGGTGCAAAGCTTGCAGTTTTGGAAGCCGGGAAGCCGAAAGCCGCTCTGCACCCGCTGTCAGCTTTCAGGGCTTAGAAACCCTCTTGTCTCCTGTCCCTGGTGCCCTCTGCCTCCTGTCCCCACGGGGAAGGGAGGCAGAGGATAATAGGGACAGAAGGCAAAGGGCAGTGGGTGCAGCTTTGGAAGCCCAGGATTTTTTTTCTTTGGCTGGAACAGATTAAATGGTTTTTCAATGCATTCCTATGGGAAATGGACTCTCGGCCTATGGAATTTTCAGCCTGCGGCCACAGTTCCAATACAAATTAATTCCGTATAAGTCGAGGGTCCACTGTATTTAATACAGCCATCCAATGAACCACTAGGATCCATTCATCTCTTCAGCTTAGGAAGCTTAGGAGTGGGTAGGTTGGAAGAATGTGGATGATGAAGATACTGCATTTCTATGCTGTCCATCTGGCAGCCACAGTAGTTCCTGATGCCCCTGTAAGGGAGGGAAGTTCCTGACACATGAACCAGGCCCTGACCCTCAATCCTGACCCTCAATCCCCCCCATGCTCTTCCCACCCATAGCAATGGGGGCAAGAGAGCCCCTGGGGGGAGGGACTGCCCGTTTCCTACACTGGGAAAACTGTGTGTGTGTGATTGTGAGGAGTCTTTTCCCTGCATATCCCATGCTGTATTTCATGTTGGTAGTTGTTGTGGGTTTTTCAGGCTCTTTGGCCATGTTCTGAAGGTGGTTCTTGCTAATGTTTCGCCAGTCTCGGTGGCCGGCACCTTCAGAGGACAGGAGTCAGAACTGCACCAGAGCAAAGAGTTCCGACTCCTGTCCTCTGAAGAGACCCACGGCCACAGAAACTGGGGAAACGTTAGGAAGAACAACCAGAATACGGCCAAAGAGCCCGAAAAACCCACAACAAACATGCAAATGTATTTAAACTTTAAAAATATATACAAAGTAAAAAAGCACTATTTCGCTGTAATTGTGTTGTTAACACACAGAAAATTTTGTTCTCACCCAGCCGTGTATAAAATCCATTGCCAGCTGTCACTGCCACTTGGTTATCTTTCTGCTCTTCCAAGGATTTTCACCCGCCATCAGTTCCAGCATCTTTTTTTTAATTTTTATTTTTAACAAGGGGTGACAAAAAGGAAAATGGGAGTTGAGGCTAAGAAGGAAGAGGAGAAACAATAGCATACTAACATCCATTCTATATATATTGCCATATAAAAATTCCAAATTACTCTTTTTACTATTTTTTGCCTTGCAGATTTAAGTTCTCGTTTCAAGGTATGTTTTTCATACGTTGTCTATTGACTCTATCAATTTAAGCCCTTCATTACTTCTGATAAAATGTCAATTTCCGCTGTTTCTCGTATCTTCTCTATAAGATCTTCTTGTTTCTGTACCGTCAGACTTTTCCAATTTTTGGCATAAAGAATTCTGGCTGCAGTGACTATGTATATAACTATATACTCCTTTGTATCATCTGTGTTATATTTATTTATTTATTTATTTATTTATTTATTTATTTATTTATTTATTTATTTATTTGGTAGGTAGGTAGGTAGGTAGGTAGGTAGGTAGGTAGGTAGGTAGGTAGGTAGGTAGGTAGGTAGGTAGGTAGGTAGGTAGGTAGGTAGGTATAGGCATCCTTCAGTCTCGAGAGACTATGGTAACATGCTCTGAATCGAGGAGTGTCCTCTCCAGAGCATGAAGCCCGGGTAAGGTAATATGGAGAATAGGCTGTTACCCAAGCAGCAGATCCCCCCTCTCCACATTACTGAAATGGTCCAATGGAAAGGCAAGAGCCAATACAACTGGTTCCAGCAATGTCACAGGAGTTGGCAGAACGACACATGCTGCCTTTGGGACTCCAGCTCCGGATTTTGACTCGAGGTTAACTCCTGAAGCCTTTTCCATGAGTGGATATAGCCACAAGGCAGTGGAGGTTTGAAATCAGATTTTCCCTTCTCCTAGATGGGCTGCCTTCCATGGCTGACGAGCCCCACCTACCCGGCCTGCTCTTTAATGGTACAAAAGTATGATCTGATCCTTAAAACTTTCCTAACTCCAAGGCTTGTGCAAATCTAATTGGCTTTCCTATTTACCATATTAAAGCCAGAGATACAATTTGAGAATTTCGCGAGCTGTTAGGAAAAGTGTCCAGGGTCCTGGGACATGATCTTTTAAAGCGGGAAGTCCCACCCCTAGGCCCCACCCCCAGGCCATATGGTCAGGAGACAAAAAGAAAGCCCAGGAAAAAAAAACTCAGCAAGGCATCCATGCAAACAGACCTGGCCTTCACCCCCAGCCCAGCTTCCTAGGGAAAAGGGTCCATGGTCCTGGGACATGCTCTTTTAAAGCAGGAAGTCCCACCCCTAGGCCCCACCCCCAGGCCATGTGGTCAGGAGACAAAAAGAAAGCCCAGGAAAAAAACTCAGCAAGGCATCCATGCAAACAGACCTGGCCTTCACCCTCAGCCCAGCTTCCTAGGGAAAAGGGTCCAGGGTCCTGGGACATGCTCTTTTAAAGCAGGAAGTCCCACCCCTAGGCCCCACCCCCAGGCCATGTGGTCAGGAGACAAAAAGAAAGCCCAGGAAAAAAACTCAGCAAGGCATCCATGCAAACAGACCTGGCCTTCACCCTCAGCCCAGCTTCCTAGGGAAAAGGGTCCAGGGTCCTGGGACATGCTCTTTTAAAGCAGGAAGTCCCACCCCTAGGCCCCACCCCCAGGCCATGTGGTCAGGAGACAAAAAGAAAGCCCAGGAAAAAAAACTCAGCAAGGCATCCATGCAAACAGACCTGACCTTCGCCCTCAGCCCAGCTTCCTAGGGAAAATGGTCCAGGATCCTGGGACACGCTCTTCTAAAGTGGGAAGTCCCACCCCTAGGCCCCACCCCCAGGCCATGTGGTCAGGAGACAAAAAGAAAGCCCAGGGAAGAAAAAAACTCAGCAAGGCATCCATGCAAACAGACCTGGCCTTCCCCCTCAGCCCAACTTCCTAGGGAAAATGGTCCAGGGTCCTGGGACATGCTCTTTTAAAGCAGGAAGTCCCACCCCTAGGCCCCACCCCCAGGCCATGTGGTCAGGAGACAAAAAGAAAGCCCAGGAAAAAAAACTCAGCAAAGCATCCATGCAAACAGACCTGGCCTTCGCCCTCAGCCCAGCTTCCTAGGGAAAAGGGTCCAGGGTCCTGGGAAAAGGGTCCAGGGTCCTGGGACACGCTCTTTCAAAGCAGGAAGTCCCACCCCTAGGCCCCACCCCCAGGCCATATGGTCAGGAGACAAAAAGAAAGCCCAGGGAAGAAAAAAAACTCAGCAAGGCATCCATGCAAACAGACCTGGCCTTCGCCCTCAGCCCAGCTTCCTAGGGAAAAGGGTCCAGGGTCCTGGGACATGCTCTTTTAAAGCAGGAAGTCCCACCCCTAGGCCCCACCCCCAGGCCATGTGGTCAGGAGACAAAAAGAAAGCCCAGGAAAAAAACATTTATTTATTTATTTATTTATTTATTTATTTATTTATTTATTTATTTATTTATTTATTTATTTATTTATTTATTTATTTATTTATTTATTTATTTATTTATTTATTTATTTTACATGCCGCCCACTCTAACCAGGTCTCTGGGCGGTATCATACTCAATAAAAATAGTTCTGGAGTTAATGGCACCTTACAAAGCACTATTTGTTGGAATACAGCATGTAAATATTCTGAGTCTCTAGCTCTTCTTTAGACTGCATCAGTTCCATCGTCTGTTGTACGCCATGAAACAAAAAATCTATGGTTCTCAGTTTCATTCTAATAACAGTTTGAGGGAGATTTCTCCCAATTTTTATATCCTGACAGAGTTAGTGGTGTTACCAGGGTTACCCCAGGAGGTGATAACCAGCAGAGCTTCCCAGTGATGTGAAGAGATAAGAGTCAGAATACAGAAATTTTATAGGCCTGAACATGTATAAGTGTATTATTAACGAGTTGCCATTGTGCACAGATGTGAGAATGCTGAATCACTCTGGAGATGATGCAATGTCTTGAAACAAGAAGAAGACCAGGTGCAAAGGATGAAGTCATCTGTATTCTGATTGGACTAGAAATGCCATGTACATGTATATAAGTGGACAGTGTCTTTGTGTCTTCCTCCTCTACCACTTGCTGCCATGCATTATGTCCAATTGTATAAAGAGTTCCTGCCATGCTGTTGAGATGCCTGCCTGTTCATATCTGTAAATACTTGTAAATACAACTGTCTTGCAACACAAAGAACTTGTAAGTGTCTCCAATAACTCTGCGTATTTCTACTGTCGCCAAATCCTTACAACAAGCACCAACAGTCTTGATAGCAGAATACTTGTATTATATACAGGATATGTACAGGTATATACACAGCGTAGTCCTTGTTCCAGTTCCAATTGTCATACACGGCAGTTCCACAGAGTACAGAGCGTAAATCAATGTCAGAGTTCAGTAAAAAGTCAATGTCAATATACCATGCAGTCAGTCCGGTTCACCAGAGTTTCCCTTCTCCCAAGCTCGTAGACGACAGCACTCCACGACCAACAGCAATACTCACAACAACCCACAATGGTGTATGCTTGGTCTCCCAGCTATATCCCAGTGATTAGCCAATCCTGGGATTGTTCATACTGCTGATACAACCAGCTCAGCTGCATAAACTAGGGCTTACTCTCTTTACAGCTCTGATCCTTACAAAACTCAGATCATGATGCCAAACTGCATTTAACAATTTAACAATTTATTTATTTATTTATTTATTTATTTATTTATTTATTTATTTATTTATTTATTTATTTAATTTATAGCCCACCTATCTGGCCCACCGGACCACTCTAGGCGGCTTCCAAATATAAAATCAAATAATAAAACATAGACAAATACATAATAATCAAACAAGAACAGCAGTAAAAATAAAAAGGAAAAGTAAGTATCATGTTGGGGATGCAGTGAATGTAAAATGGGAAATGTACTGTAACGTGTAATAATGAAAAAAAACCTAATGTATGTAAGCAAACAATTTGGAGGAGATTGACAGGTTTGGGCTAAACCTGGAGAGCGGAACGCCTCCTCCCACCAAGGTCTACCCAGATCACCCGCGCGAGTCAGGAGGTGAGGCTTAGGAGCCTGACGCCGAGAGAGGCCTGGAAGGAGAAGACACGAAACTGGGCCTTCTCGGCGGTGGCTCCTCGCCTCTGGAACAATCTCCCTCCGGCAATTTGCGCGGCCCCCACGCTGGGCACCTTTAAAACCCAATTAAAAACATGGCTGTTTATTCAGGCCTTCCCTCCAGCCAACTCTTGATTTTTTCTTACTCTCTCATGTTTGGTTGGTCCCAATACCTTTGTAAGACAGTCTGCAATGTTCTTATCAGTCTCACAATATATTAGTTTTATTAGACCATTCTCAACACTTTCCTTCACATTCTGATACCGAATGTCTGTGTGCTTAGACCTGCTTTTTAAGTTTGGTGAATTTACCATTTGAATTACAGCCTGATTGTCCTCATTCACAGATATTGGCTCCTTTAAATCTATTCCAATATCCTTTGCTAACTGGAAAATATGAGATCAGTACACAGTTCTGCATACTCAGACTCAGCTGACGAAAGTGAAATGAACTTTTGTCTGGCTGTTTTCCAATTGACAATGCTATCTCCTAAATGTATAGTTATACCTGACGTGGATCTCCTTGTCACAACGTCATTTCCATAGTTAGCATCTGCATATGTTGTAATTTTCAATTCTCCCTTGGGCTCTAAATTCAATTCCATTTTTGGGGGGGAGTGTAAGGTGCAGATTTTCTATGACTTATCCTATGCTTTTTCAATATTGCCTGGAATTTAGCATTTGTTAATTCAGTACCATTATCAGTCTGAATCTGCTTCACTTCTTTTCTCTCAACAAATTTCAACCATTTCTCAAATTCTATATATGTTGACCCTTTGTCTTTCATTAAATAACAGAATCCAAACCTTGACTTTTGGTCTTGAATTGAGAGAATGTATTTTGCTCCTCCCAAAGATGCTCTTTTTGGGACTATTAAATCTATTGACACTAAATCTAGAATGTTGCCAACTTTAATGTTACTGTGTTTCTTTACAGGAGCACATTTCCTTTTTGCTTCTTGACATGCTTGGCAATTAATGTATTTCTCACATTTCCTTAAATTCACTCCAGTTGAATTCTCTATTGTTTTACATAATGCCTTATACCTTAAATGCCACAAATGTATGCATTCTTTATGAGGATTTACATTCTCATAGACATTGTTTGCCTTAATACTACTCAATCTATATAGGTTGTTTCTTACATGGCATGTTAGCTTTTCATTCTTATTTCCATTAATTACACACTTATTCCTATAGAATGGGCTTGTAAATCCCTCTTTTGCTAATTGGCTAACTGACAATAAATTGTGTTTTAACTTTGGCACATATAACACCCCTATTGGCATCTTTAGACATGGTAATTTTACTTTACCCATGATTTTTGCACTTACTCCATCAGCCAACATTACTTGCTGATCACATACTGCCTTAAAATTGGATATCAGCTTTTTATCTTTGTACATGTTAGCTGTTGCCCCTGAGTCTAGTATCCATTCTTCTACTTGGTGGTTGTTGTAAATAGTCTTTGACAGGTTTGTTGCGATTTTCTCACGTCATGGTTTTCTTTCCTTCTTCTTAAATTTGCGATCTTTGGTGAGATGTCGTCTGGACCCACAGGAAAAAACATTTCCTCCCAGGTTGGATATTTGCAGCTGTGACCTCCTCCTCCCCAATTACACTTGGCTTGTTTCTCTCTGAGGTTTTGAAGTCATGTAGTTCCTGGTTGTCTTTCCTTTTCTGCTCCTCCTCCAGAAGTCTACTGGTCACATTTAATACTGTCATTTCAGCTTGTGGAAGTACTTCCAAGTTTGATACAAGCTGGTCATATGATTCATCAAGCAAAGATAGTATTATAAATGCTTCCTGAATCGCAGTAAATGTTATATTTTTATCTCTCAAGTCCATCAGCATTGTTTTCATGTGCTCTAGATGCTGCAGCATGCTCCCACCAGTTTGCAATCTGGTACAAAATAGCCTTCTTGCAATTTGTATCTGGCTACCAACGCTGACTCGTACAAAGAGTCCCCTGAAGTCTGGCCTCTGATATGGATTAGAAGACAATCTTCTAGAGCAGTGGTTCTTAACCTTTGTTACTCGGATGTTTTTGAACTGCAACTCCCAGAAACCCCAGCCAGCACAGTTGGTGGTGAAGGCTTCTGGGAGTTGCAGTCCAAAACTCCTGAGTAACCCAAGGTTAAGAACCCGTGTACTAGAGTCAACCTGATTGTTGCAAGTGCTTTAGCATTTTGCTTCTTAGTTCTATGTTTCAGCACAGCTGGTGGATTCTCTACAATGTCCCATAGTGATTCCTTCTGGAGTAATAACTGGACTTTCTGCTGCCAGGTGTAGTAGTTATCCAACCAGTTTCCCCCAAAATTGAAGGGAAACAAGAGAAAAGGAACGAGCGGCAGTAACAGGTAACAGGGAGTTATCTTCCCCTTCCGAGACAATGAATTAGGCAGCGTTACTGTAAGGATCCTACAGAGGATGTGGTGATGGGAAGGAATCACCTTTTTGCAATCAATCATCAATCAATCAATCAATCAATAGCTTTGCCACGCATGGCCCTCCAGAAAATACCTCCATAATCAAAAGACTGTTCCCTTATAAAACACACAAACACATACACACCAGGAAAATGTCTTTCTTCTTCCTGGAAAATGTCTTTCTGGAAAATGTCTCTCTTTTTCAACCCGAGGAACGTCTATTTATTAAGTATCATATTAGCATAAAGATAAGATTTTGCCCAAACAGGCTTCGAGTAACTATCTTGTCTACACATTCCACACAGGCGCACATAAAGAATAACATTCTTCATTATACCAAGCACCACAGAACAATACATAATTATGCCACAAGATAGAGCTCTAAAACTAAAAATTTCCCACAGGTCCCAATAAAGACAACTGACCCACTGGGTCCTGCCAAAAACCCTCTCTCCCTTTGGTCCATCTCTCCCTTTCTTTCTTCAGCTAACATGCCTCTCTCCTCCCTGATCTTTCTGACCCACTCTCTCCCCAATACGAGGGTTTCTCCGCTCTTACTTCTCACCAACTCCTTTCTGCTTCTTCCTGAGGTATCACCAAGTTCTCCCACTGTTTGGTCCAGCGTTTCTCCAGTCATGGGATGTGGTGACGTGTTTTCTCCATTCATATCCATTCCCAGCCTTGTGGTAATATCCTCTCCTCCTTTTACCCTTCTACCTCTCCACCTTCCTCTGTCTTCCTTCAAGATATATTTCTCTTCCCTCCTACCTTATTCCATTCTTTTTCTCCTGCACCTCTGCTGCTACCCTAATGTTCCTTTACTCGGTGGGCCCTTCCTTTCCTCTGATGGAACTTCCACCCAGAACTATCTCTATCCTCCTGGTTTTTTCTGTGACCCTTCTCATATCTCTAATCTTTCCATTCTCCCCATGGAGGTGTCACTTCTCTGACAGGCCATATGTTCTCTCTCTGGGGCTCCACGGGATTCTCCCTCCTCTTCTCAGGAAAGAACAGCAATCCAGTCAGGATAGGTATAGAACGACTTTCTCCCTCATACAGACAACCAGTGACAAAGTGTTTGAAACTCATCTGGGAAGTTCGTAAGAAGTCTTTTCATTGTTGCAATGATTCCAGCCAATTCCAAAACTTGTTAATTCTGTAAAAGTTCATTTATTACATCATCTCTAGACTCCATACTTAAAAAAAAATATATACTAATTTCAAAAATTTATGTAAGACACTCTTACAGGCGTCAGGAAAAAACCTGTAGGTACAGATCTTCAAATCCAAGCGTCATACGGTTATGCAAAAACTGCAGGCTTACTTAAAACACATCATTGGACCTTGTAAAAAAGATGCCAGAATTTAAATTTAGATAATAGGGAAAATTTAAGACATGTTTTAATCTAAAATACAAACACATTAAAACACTGGAGCTCATAATCTAGAAAGACAGAGAATAAATCTTGAGAACACTGCAAACTTCCTAAGAATACAATGATAAAAAGGACAAAAGCTTAAACAAAGTTAAAAAGCACTATTTGGCAGTAATTTATGTTATTTATTTATCCGATTTCTATACCACCCCTCTAGGCAACGTCTACTATTTGGCAGTAAGTGTTAACACACAGAAAATTTTGTTGTCACCCAGCCATGTGTAAATTCCATTGCTGGCTGTCACTGCCTCACAGTTATCTTCCTGCTCTTCCAAGGACTTTCACCCGGCATCAGTTCCACCGTCTGTTGTACTCCATGAAACCAAACATCTACGGTTCTCAGTTCCTTTCTAATAACAGTTTGTGGGAGGTCTCTCCCAATATTTATATTCCTTTATTCTGCATCAGTCAGCAAAACCAAATCTTCCCAAGTCTTGGGTTTTCCAGCCTCTGAGAAGCTCAGATGTGAAGGATCAAAGGATTTGGTCACCTCCGACCCAGTGCAGTCCAGAGCCCAAAGAGACCAGAGCTTGAAAAACCAAAATTTCCACTCCTTCCAACAATCCCTGCCATTACAAAGCAGTATACTATCAATAGAATAGCACAGAAATGCCTCATTCGTCATAAATAATACAGAATGTACATATTTTCGTTTACAAAATATAGAGAAAACAAATTCATTGGTACCCTCTTTAAAATTCAATTACTATTATTATTTAGATTATGAGGACTTATACAACAAAGGACAGCTTCTCTCTCTTCACTACATGCTTTATCTTAGCACATCTATCCTTTTCTCTTTTTACACTAATTTTGTAAAAGCTTCCATTGCACAATATATGCCTATTCTTATTTTTTTTTATTCTTATGTTTTTCCCCCAGTGTGAATCCTTTGATGCGACCTAAGCTGACCATTCTGACTAAAGCTCTTTCCACATTCCATGCATTTATGTGGTTTCTCCCCAGTGTGAATCCTTTGATGTAATCTAAGGACACCACTCCTACTAAAGCTCTTTCCACATTCCATGCATTTATATGGTTTCTCCCCAGTGTGAATCCTTTGATGCGACCTAAGCTGACCATTCTGACTAAAGCTCTTTCCACATTCCATGCATTTATATGGTTTCTCCCCAGTGTGAATCCTTTGATGTAATCTAAGGACACCACTCCTACTAAAGCTCTTTCCACATTCCATGCATTTATATGGTTTCTCCCCAGTGTGAATCCTTTGATGCGACCTAAGCTGACCACTCTGACTAAAACTTTTTCCACATTCCATGCATTTATGTGGTTTCTCCCCAGTGTGAGTTTTTTCATGTTTCCTAAGGCCACCACTGTGACTAAAGCTCTTTCCACATTCCATGCATTTATATGGTTTCTCCCCAGTGTGAATCCTTTGATGTGACCTAAGGCCACCACAGTGACTAAAGCTCTTTCCGCATTCCATGCATTTATGTGGTTTCTCCCCAGTGTGAATCCTTTGATGTGACCTAAGGCCACCACAGTGACTAAAGCTCTTTCCGCATTCCATGCATTTATGTGGTTTCTCCCCAGTGTGAATCCTTTGATGTGACCCAAGGCCACCACAGTGACTAAAGCTCTTTCCGCATTCCATGCATTTATGTGGTTTCTCCCCAGTGTGAATCCTTTGATGTAATCTAAGGTCACCACTGCGACTAAAGCTCTTTCCACATTCCATGCATTTATATGGTTTCTCCCCAGTGTGAATCCTTTGATGCGACCTAAGCTGACCACTCTGACTAAAACTTTTTCCACATTCCATGCATTTATATGGTTTCTCCCCAGTGTGAATCCTTTGATGTAATCTAAGGACACCACTGTGACTAAAGCTCTTTCCACATTCCATGCATTTATATGGTTTCTCCCCAGTGTGGATCCTTTGATGTAATCTAAGGACACCACTCCTACTAAAGCTCTTTCCACATTCTATGCATTTATGTGGTTTCTCCCCAGTGTGGGTCCTTTGATGTAACCTAAGATAACCACTGTGACTAAAGCTCTTTCCACATTCCATGCATTTATGTGATTTCTTCCCAGTGTGAATCCTTTCATGTGACCTAATTTGACTACTCTGAGTAAAGCTCTTTCCACATTCCATGCATTTATGTGGTTTCTCCCCAGTGTGAGTTCCTTTGTGTATATGGAGGCTCTTGTTTCCACATTCCCTACATGGATACAGTTTCTTCCCTGTGTGTGTTCTTTGGTGTCTACTGAGGTGACATGCATTTACGTGGTTTCTCCCCTGCGTCAGCCTTTTTATGTCAAATCCATGCCTGTCCACTCTGATTTTCAATTCCATGTTTTCTTGCTTGATTATGAGTTCCTGTCCAGGTTCCTTCAGATGTTGCTGGGCAATTCTTCTCCTGTTCATCATCTGGTAGGTTAGAAGAAGAAAAAAACACAGAAATAACCACTGTCAAAATGTGCAGGAAAAAGGAATGATGTGTTCGGATTCTGCCTGATTCATGGAGGAGCAAGGAAAGATAGCCAAAAAGGTGAGGGAAGAGAATCAGGGAGGGGATGAGGCCGGACCGTAGGTTGTTCTTTTGGGCTTGAAGTTGGAAGGGCTCTTCACTGAGGAACCTTTTGGGGGAGTGGTAATGAAAGAAGGTTCATTTCCACACCCAAATAAGTACATCTAATTCAAAGTATACTAATTTTTTATTCCCTTCTCAAATTCTCCCCAAAGACTAGACTTACATTTCCAGAAAATTAGAAAGGAATTTCTCAAAGTTGCTTAAAGAGGAAACAAATATTTCAATTAAAGGATTGTTTAGCAGAAATGAATAACAAGGGGGGAAAGGACAGTGTTAGAAAGGAAGAGCAAAAGTGGATGAATGTGATGCAGCTAAATGATTGGACTCGAGAATGGGTAAAGATCAGTGAGTGGTCAATGCAGGGAACTGACAAAGTCTGCAGAGATTATTCAGAGGGAGATTATTCAGAGATTATTCAGAGGGAGAAGAGAAAGGACAGGTCCACGAAAGGGATGGGATGTAGAGTTTATAAAATGCTGTTACGGGTAGAGAACCATCAGGAATTTCTGAAAACAGGATAGGAAGCAGAGAGGGTCAGTGTAGGAATTAGGACTGGGAGCTGGTCGTGTTGCCGCTGTCTGTGGCTGAGGAGGATGAGAGAAGGGGTGTTTTGTGACTGGAGCTGGGTTGGTCCTGTGGGACGAGGCAGTGGATCGGAGCTGGCGCCCGAGCTCATATCGCGGGACTCGTATGAGGCTGCCTGCAGAACTCAGAAGAACAGCATGCTGGGGACCAAAAGCTGGGTGCCTCTGTTGGGAGTTTCTGCAAGTCCTCAGCGGGTCCTGCGTGGAGAGATGGTCAGGGAAATAGGTGCTGAGGCAATGGCATCTTAGAACTGCAGAGCTAGAAGGTAAGTGAACTCCCAACCTCTGGATCCAGAGTTAGATACCTAAACCAATGTGTATGGAAAGAGGAGAGGGAAGAATATACAGTGGGGTCTTGACTTGAGAACTTAATCTGTATTGGAAGGCGGTTCTCAAGTCAAAAAGTTCTCAGGTCAAATCTGCATTTCCCATAGGAATATATTGAAAACCATTTGATCCGTATCTGCTCTTTTCCGTCCATAGAAACTAATGGGAAGCTGCTATTCCGCCTTCGACCACTAGAGGGGGCATATTTTGTTTTTGTTTTTTCCTTAGGTCAAGAAAGGTTCAGGGAAGGCAGGGAAAAGACAGTCCAGGCAGGACAGGACCAGGCAGTCCGAAGACTGTCTCCCAATCCACTCTCTAAATGCTGGGAGGAGTGAGGAAGCAGACAGGCACCCTTTTCACTGGCCAACAGTTAACTGAAAGTTCACATTTTGCACTTTCCCTGCCTCCCACGTGGGTTTTTTTCAGTTCATAACTCAAATCTAAGTACTTAAGTCAAGTCAATATTTTCCTGTGAGAGCGGTTCTTAAGTCAAAAAGTTCTTAACTCGAGCCATTCTTAAGTCAAGACCCCACTGTAAATAATTATAAATGCTGCATATTCCAGTAGTATCTCGGTTTACAAAAATCAATGTTTCCTCTAGGACAGAATCCTGAAACTCCGGTCCGTGGTCCGGTGCCAGTCTGTGGCCTAAGCCAGACCAGGCATGTGCTCCCCCACGCCTTTCCACATGCACACAAGTGTATGTGCCCTGCACTGCCCGAACAGCCCTCCTTGAATAATGAATTAAATCAGATACAAGTTATTCTACTAGAGCCACAGATGTCACCAGGAGGTCTTCTCTGAAGTTCTGGAAACAGTCAACAGGGACTCAAATAGGAAGAAGTAGAGGTGGCAGAAAACTATTGTGGGGGAAAGCTTCTTCCCAACGTTGCTAAGCTGTTGTTGGCTGATTCTTCAGTGCAGAGAAGGCTCTCCTGGTTGACGTCATAGCTGCTTATGAGAGGAGGAGCTACTACCCATTCTTCCTCTTCCTCATAGTGATAGAGAGCTAACTTCAAACCCTTTCTTTGGGCCAATCCTAATGTGAACTTGTAAGCTTAATAAAAGAGAGTCCTCCTGGGGGCTTTGCCCCAGAGGATCTGTATGCAGAGTTGGATCCAGAGGTGTGTGAGGAGGACTCTGTTGGCAGACATCCTTGTGTGTGTGGCTGACTTCTTTAACTTTTCTCTCTAAGACTATTTGCTATCCTAATTATCTGGTGATCACCAAGCCTATCAACTTTCTCATTTCGTGACCCTACATATTGGCGCCCAAACAAGGACCTTGCAAGCTATTAATCAAAGGCATGAAAGACAGGCTCCCAAGGAAAAAGGGCTTGAGGAACAGTTTTTTTCTGTCTAAACAAGAACATAGAGAACGCCTTTTCCCTCTCCTTATCTCCTTCACAAGAAAAATACAAACAGGAGTTAATTCATGTCATGCAAAGGGAAAAACATTTTACTGCTAGATCTGAAACATCATTGGAAAATTCTGCCCAAAATCAGCACAAATCGCTCTCCCTAAAAACTCAATTAAGGAATTTTTTTTTAAAAAAAGGCAAAAAAAAAATTATTTTGGAGCAATGGAGCAAGCTCCAACAGGCAGTGAACCAGAAAAACAATACACTGGAAGATGATGCTGGAAGATGAGCCCCTCAGGTGGGAAGGCGTCCAACATGCTATTGAGGAGGAGCGGAGGACAAATGCAAGTAGCTCCAGAGCTAATGAAGTGGTTGGGCCAAAGCCGAAAGGATGCTCAGCTGTGGACGCGCCTGGAAGTGAAAGGAAAGTCCGATGCTGCAAAGAAAAATACTGCAAAAGAACCTGGAATGTAAGATCTATGAACCTTGGGAAGCTGGAGGTGGTCAAAATGACAAGAATAAACATTTTAGTGAACTAAAATGGACGGGAATGGGAGAATTCAATTCAGATGATTATCATATCTACTATTGTGGGCCAGAATCCCGTAGAAGAAATGGAGTAGCCCTCATAGTCAACAAAAGAGTGGGAAAAGCTGTACCGGGATACCATCTCAAAAATGATAGAATGATTTCAATACAAATCCAAAGCAGACCTTTCAACATCACAGTCATCCAAGTTTATGCACCAACCACCATTGCTGAAAAGGCTGAAATTGACCAATTCTATGAAGACCTACAACACCTTCTAGAACTGACACCAAAGAAAGATGTTCTTGTCATTATGGGGGACTGGAATGCTAAAGTAAGGAGTCAAGAGAGAAAAGGAACAACAGGTAAGTTTGGCCTTGCAGTTCAAAATGAAGCAAGGCAAAGTGTAATTGAGTTTTGTAATGGGAACAAGCTGGTCATCACAAACACTCTTTTCCAAATCATCATCAATGGAAAACTCAGCAGTGGCCAGAGGGCTGGAAAAGATCAGTCTACATCCCAATCCCAAAGAAAGGCAGTGCCAAAGAATGCTCCAACTATACAATTGCACTCATTTCCCACGCTAGCAAGGTTATGCTCAAAATCCTGCAAGGTAGGCTTCAGCAGTATGTGGACCGAGAACTCCCAGAAGTACAAGCTGGATTTTGAAGGGGCAGAGGAACTCGAGACCAAATTGCTAACATGCGCTGGATTATGGAGAAAGCCAGAGAGTTCCAGAAAAACATCTACTTCTCCTTCATCGATTACGCAAAAGACTTTGACTGTGTGGACCACAGCAAACTATGGCAAGTTCTTAAAGAAATGGGAGTGGCTGACCACCTTATTTATCTCCTGAGAAACCTATATGTAGGACAGGAAGCCACAGTTAGAACTGGATATGGAACAACTGATTGATTCACAATTGGGAAAGGAGTACGACAAGGCTGCATATTGTCCCCCGGCTTATTTAACTTATATGTAGAATACATTGTGAGAAAGGTCGGACTGGAGGAATCCCAAGCCGGAATTAAGATTGCCGGAAGAAATATCAACAACCTCAGATATGACAGAAAGTGAGGAGGAATTAAGAAACCTTGTAATGTGGGTGGGGGGAACAGAAGATGAGATGGTTGGACAGTGTCACTGAAGCGACCAACATGAATTTGATACAGCTCCAGGAGGCTGTGGAAGACAGGAGGGCCTGGCGTGCTCTGGTCTGTGGAGTCATGAAGAGTCGGACACGACTAAAAGACTAAACAACAACAACATAGAAATAATAATAGAAATAAATAAGAGTCTGGGGTCTAGGCAAAGAGAGGAGAGGGAGATGGAAAGAGAGGCAGGACTTCCTCTGATCAGTTTAGGCGTGCCTTGGATTGCCCAGACCAAGAGGGAAACAAGGGCCAGGAGTAGGGGATAAAGATCATCCTGCCTGGATTGATGGGGGTGCCTACCCAGTTCGGGCACCCGCTTTTGCAAAATGGCTTTTTAATAAAGGAGAGCTGCTTGTATTCATGGTTGTCTGGTTCCTGCATTTAAGTAACAAGGGTGTGAGCATTTCTCACTACTGGGGGCTCGTCCGGGATCCACGTCTCCTGCTGTGTTCCACTGCTGAGAAAACAGGGAGACGCATTCCATCGATTTCGACAGCCTACTTTCCCTGGCGGGGAACTCGGCTGCGCAGATGAGATAACCCGAGATGTCCGACACCCTGGTGAAGGAGACCGGGAGAATTTGTTGGGCACAAATCTAACAACCAGGCCACTCCGTGCTCGGACCAAGGTAAGAAGAGGGGACTGTTAAGTATTGCCTTGGTGGTTGAGATTGGGACTGACGGACACGAGTGCGTGAAACACAAACTCTTGGACACAAAGGGAGTCTGGAGTCTTGATCCCTGGTTCTGTTGTCTCCACGAGGATCGTCCAGCCAGGAAAAAGAGGAAATGGGACAAAGGAGAAAAGGGGAAACGCCGTCCCCCCACGTGGGATGTGAAAGGGAGAGAAAAGGAAGGATATAGAAATAAGAAGGACCAGGAGCAGAGAGTGAGAGAGTGAGTGAGTGAGTGTGTGTGTGTGTGTGAGCGAGAGAGAGAGAGAGAGAGAAGTGGAGGCCAGAACAGCAGAGGTGAAGAGAGTAAGCAATTGCTAGAAGAGTGGGAAGGTTGATATCAAGAGATGAGGCAGGAAGGGGAAGGAACCATTACTCAGCCAGGAAACCTTTCTACTGGGGTAAATGGGAGAGAAGAGGATGGGGCCGAAAGAGAGAGGAAGAGGGGAAGCAAACAAGAAAGGAAAAAACAGAGGACTTAGAACGGAAGAACCTTCCCCCACGCAGGGTGTGTGGAAATGTCTTCCCAGAGGAGATGATGGGAGGGGGAGAGCGGTGGACGGGGGAGACGCTGTGCCTCTTGCATCGGATGCCAAGGAAACCATACCCTCGAACATCAGCACTCTGCACATGTTCAAAGAAGACTTGTGGTGTCACGGATGGAGTACCAGACTGGAAACCAGGAGACCTGGGTCCAAATCCCTGCTGGGACAGGGAAACGGAGAGGAGAGAGTGGGGGGGGGGGCAAGGCTCCTTAAGCCACCCCTTGAAATGTCACTGACCTTGCAAACGTTCGGAGGGATGTGGGATATGGGTTCTTTCTAATGGGTCCCAAAAACAGCAGAGAGAAATCACTCTCACTCCGTCTCACTCCTTCCTAGGAGAAAAAGAGAAAGAAAACATCAGCCTGGAGGCTTTACGGATAAAGCAAATCAAAAACATTTCCATCCGAGATGTGCCTTCCTCGTGTTTCTATTAAACGGGGCCACATCCCCATCTCCCTCTCCTTCTCCCTCTCTAGTCAGGCGTAAGTTCCCTCTGAAACATGCAATGAAAGTAGCAGAATACAAGAGGGTAGGTCTCTGACGGTCGATTTAAAATATTTTTATCTTGCCTTTCTCATGAAAAAAAAAGGTTGCAAGATAGCTTACGTGCCTCAGAAAAAGGCAACATTTAAAAGTGAAAAACAGCAAGACTACAAACCTTAAAATGAATCAAACCGAAGCTGCACTTAGGATGTTAAACGAAATCAACATCGAGAAAATGCCAGAGCCCCGTGCGATGGAGCGGACCGGACCCTCTGTTGTCACGGGAGCATCTGTAATTTGAATTGTAGTTCTTATTATTTCGGGGTTATTTGTACGTGCTATATCTAGACTTTGGCCTCTGTGTGTCGCCTATAGTTCAGCAAAGGCTAAACCACAAGGAGCAGATTTAGATTCAGCATCATTTCTATTGTCAGAATTTTAAAAGGAGGGGGGGAGTGATACCTGGATATAGAAGAAATTTTTATTTATGGTCTAGGGAGTAGAAAAGTTTATTCTACATATTATATTCTTAGCCACATTCCTATTCTTTTGGTATTTGCCTTAAGTCAAAAGGGAGCGTCTCCCTTAAGTCAAAAGTTTCCCACTATTTATTTAAAATATATTTGCCCTGCCTTTCTCCTTAAAAAGGACCCAAGACAGCTTAGGTACATCATTAAAAGGGAACATTTAAAAGTGAAAAACAGCAAGACTACAAACCTTAAAATGAATCAAACCGAAGCTGCACTAAGGATGGTAAACGAAATCAAGCTCTAATAAAACACCAATCCCCCCCCCCCCCGTGCAATGGAGCCGACCGAGGGCTGGACCGGACCCTCTGCTCTCACGGGACCCTTCGCTATTTTCGGTCCCTTCGATGATCCCAAAGCAGGGGGGGGGGTCTCCAAAGGGGCTCCTCGGCCTCCGTGGCCCCTCCGTGGGCCAAGGGTCCTATATGTCATTCACTCTGCAAAAGGCCCGAAGGGAGAGGGAAACCCTGCAGATCCAGAAGGGCTGGGTCGTCTTTTCCGGTCCTTCTCTCCTCCTGCCCTCCCTGTGGAAGGACCGGAGGGCCTTCAGCCTCTTCCCAAAGCCCCTTCTTTCCTCCACCCTACGGAGAGCCAGGAAGGGGAGGCCGGAGGGCGAATCCTTCCTAGGAGGAAGAAGGAGGAAGGATCCAGGGGGGCAGGTCTTTTGCACAGCCGACGGCCCTGAATGGCGCCTCCAGGACCCAAAGACCACAAGAGTTTTGGCCCTGCGGGAAGAAGGAGGACGTCCAAGGGGAGACCCTTCCCTGGGCAGAAATCGACCCCCCTTTCAGCCCCCCCCCCACCACCGCCATAGGAAAGATTCCCACGGAGGAAAGTCCACCCCTCTTCTCTCTCTCTCTCTCTCTCTCTCTCTCTCCCACCTCCTCCTCCCCCAGACCTGGCCCTGATCCTGGCCGCCTTCTTTGCCCAAGCGATTGGGGGGGGGGGGAACGTGGGGTCTTTCCCAGGGAGGGGGAGTGTCTCATCCCTGTCTGAATATTCTTCCCCCCCCCTTGCAAGCCGGAGCCTGCCGTGCAAACCAAAAGGGAGAAACCGGTTTCCGATCCGGATTGCCCGGAGGAGACCCCCCTCCCCTCCCCTCCCCTCCCCTCTCCTTGGGGGGGTCCCCTTATTCTCCTCCCCCCCCCGCCTCCCGAAGGAATGGAAGCCAGCGGGGAAACTCACGAGAGGAGTCCTCCTTCTTTGGGAAGAGCGTCCGCCCTGAGACCATAGAGGTGGCGGGGGAGGGAAAGAGGGGCCAGGAGGAGGGAGAGATTCCCCTCTTCCGGTTCCTGTCCAAGTTCGGAGAACAAGAGGGGGCAAGAGCGGCTGTGCGGGCAGGAGGAGGGAATCACGTGACCTGCTTGAAGAGCACGTGACCCTCCCTTGAAGAGGTGGGAACGTAGAGATACGAAAGGGAAGAGAGATGCGCCAGTGCTCTGAGCTCCTCCTAGAGAGTCAATCTCTCCGCCTGACAAGAACATCGGGGGGGGGGAGAGAAGGGGGCTGTCCTTTTCCTTATAACCCCCCTACAGAGAGAGACCCCCCCTTTCCTTTCTGCAGGTTCCTGCCCCTCCCCTGCGGCCCCCCTCCATTCATGAAACCCTTTGGGGAGGTTGGAGGGGGGAGGAACCGGAAGCGGTGGGAGGCCCCGTCTGTCTCCTCCCGTCTCTATGGTCTCCGTGGAGGGCGCGTGCGGAGGAGCCTCCTCGGGAGTTTCCCGCCTCCGGACCTGCAAGGAGGTGAGCCATGCGGGGGGGGGGGAGTTTGTAAAATATTGCGGGGGGGGAGGGGGCCGCATATATATGTACACACAAACATACACACACACACACAAAGGTTGGAGGGGGGAGGAACCTAGAGCGACGAAAAAAGAGGAGAGAAGGAGCTCCTCCCCTTTCTTTTTCCGCCTTTCTCCCAACCGGAAGCGGAAGCGGTGAGAGGCCCCGTCTGTCTCCCCCCGTCTCTATGGTCTCTTAAGGGGGGGGCGCACGTACAGAGGATTTTCTCGGCCTCGGGACCGGCAAGGAGGTGAGCATAATATTGGGGGGGGGGGGTTCCTTCAAAAAAAGGGAAGGCAAATTCCGAGGGGGGAGGGAGGGGGGGCTCTTCTTCTCCTTTCCACCCCCCCGGATGGCAAAGAATCCACCCCCACCCCCCCATTTTCCTGGACGAACCTGAAGTGCAAACCTTTCCTTCAGACTCTCTTCGTTGGGGATCTTGGGGGGGAGTGTCGAGCTATTCCCCCCCCATGTTTCCCTCCCAGGTTAGAATCTCATCCTCCCCCCCACTTTCTCTGCCTCGGCCCCCCCTTTTCTGCCCCCCCCTTCCGTCCCCCCCCCTTCCTCTCCCCCCCCCCCCCCCAGGGAATCGCAGCTTTTTTGGGGAACCAAGAGGGAGAATCTGGCAGAGTTTGGATTAATCCTTCTTTGACTCGGGGGTGTCTTCAAACATGGGGGGGGGTTGACAGGAGAAGGAAGGAAATCCTCAAAGCTAGAAAGATCTGAAGAAGGACGGTGTGTGTGTGTGTGTGTGGGTCAGCTGGGAGGGAGGGGGCCGGTCACATATCCCCCCCCCGACACACACACACACACACACACACACACACACACACACACACACACACACACACACACACACACACACACACACACACACACACACACACACACACACACACACAGAGTCCTTTTCGGATGGTTGAGGTTTTCCTTCCGTGGCTCTTCTAGAGAGGATCCAGGAGGGAGGAGGGCAAAAAATAAATAAATAAAATCCATTTCCTTAGGGGGGCCCCTTTTATCGCTTCCTACCAAAGAGGAGCAGCCTCTGTGAAGCAACACCAGGAAACCCTGATAGAGCTTCTCCTCCCTAAAGTCTCCTCAAGAGTCAGAACAACAACACGTCCCAGATTCCTTCTCTGCAAAACCCTAGATTTCAGCTGCAATGGGAGGCCATGAATCGAATCGATTTCTTTCTTTTTTTTAATTCAAGGAATCGGTCTCTGGGCTTGCCAGTTCCCCTTTTATGAATTGGGAGTGTAGACCCTCTGCCTCTTCCGACCTGGCCTGCAGAGGGGAGAATATTTTCGAACCTTTTTTTCTCATGGTTTTCCCTTTCAGCTGCTGGTGTTCTTTCTTTCAGGAGCTGACTTCCTACTTCCTGAGGGGAAAACGGGATCTTCTGCATCCAGGCCAGAGAGCTCGCCCCACGGATGTCCTCCTTGAGATTTCTGGAAAACAAGACGGTCTCTCCAGGTGAGGGTTTTTGGCCTCCTGGGTATAAATGTGTGGGGGGAAAAAACAAAAGGGTCCCTTACAGATAGTTGGGGGTCTTCCCACCTCCCCTTGATGACCTTCCTGTAGGATTCCCGCGCACTGTCTGAAAGAAAATGTATTCCAACTTCCTTTTCTTACTGATATATTTAGGTTACCAAGCAGGGCCCAGATGTATGGACTTCAGCCTCCGTCTCCCTGCTGCGTTTTATGTTTCAAATATTTTGGAGTGCTCCAACCCTGGAGGCTTTCAAGAAAAACTTAGCTCCTCACCTCGCAGATCTGCTTGGACTATATTCCTGCCTTGAGCAGGGGGTTGGACTTGATGGCCTTGTAGGCCCCTTCCAACTTCACTTTTCCATTATTTTATGGTTCTATTTGTGTTTGGCCTGTGGGCAGCATTCCTAAATAGGCCACCTGCTAGTTGAAAGGCTGGAAGGTGTGAAATATAGGCCTCTGACTTAATACAAAGGCCAAGAGAGAATTAATACAGTGGTGCCTCGCATAGCAGTCGCCCCATTTTACAACAAAATTGCTTTGCGATGGACTTTTTGCCATTGCAAGAGCGATCGCTTTGCGATGGCCCCTATGGGGAAAATTCGCTTTTCAATGATCGCGGGGAAGCGATCATCGCAAAGCTCCCTCCGATCAGCTGTGTGAAAATGGGGAAGCGATCATCGCAAAGCCCCGATTTTCACACTGCTGATTGGCGGTTCCAAAATGGCCGCTGGGTAAGCAAAATAGCCGCCCGCTGTTTTGCCTCGCTTTAGAGGCACCGAAAATGGCCAGCACAATGGAGGATTTTCACATAAGGTGAGTTTTTAAGCCCACAGGAATGCATTAAACGCGTTTTAATGCGTTTCTATGGGCTTTTTAAAATAGCTTAATGATGAAATCGCATAGCAGGCACCACTGTATAGGAAATAACATGTAGAATAAGATTTTGTACTTCAAGACCAGGAATGAAACTTCTTTCAGCCATATCCAGGTACCACTCCCCACTTTTTGAGTTCTGTCAATTGAAACAGCACTGAATTGAAATCTGCTCCTCTTTACATAGCCATTCCTGGGCTTGGAGATGAACGAAAAGCAACACACGAAGACCAAAGTCTAGATAGAACACATACAAACAATGCCCAAATAATAAGAACCACAATTCCAATTACAACGTATCGTAGGGTGGAGAAATCCAGCATCCATGAAGTTATCCAAGACCAATCCCATAAAACTGAATTCAACTCTTTTTATCCCTATCCTCACGATTCCTGTCAATCAACTCTGCTAACACATCATGATCCCATGCTAGTCTGGGTTTTCCTCTGAGGAGACCCCCCCCGACTTTCTCCTGAATCCTGTAGGCCTTGGTGGCTGTGGGGAAAAGAAAGGAAGGAGAGAAGGGAAACTGGCTCTTCCCCCCTCCCCCTCCCCTCACACAAGGGATTCCCCCAAATTCCAGACTCCCCCTTCTGCAAACCTGGGAAAAGGGGTCTTAAGGCTGCAACACCTTGGGTGGGAAGCGGGGGGCGGCAGAGGAAGGTTTGGGGGCAGAGAGAGATGGGTCGGAGCGGGGCCAGAAAGGGGGCTGGGCAGAGAAAGTGGGGGGTGAAGGCGGAGACTCCACCCTGGGAGGGAGGAGAGAGGAAACATCGGGGTGGGGGGAGGATATGGAAGGGCTTGGCTGGAAGGGAAGGTCTTACGTTGGCTACGGCGACTGATCTCTCCAAGTGGATGATGATGATGATGAAGAAGAAGACCAGGAGGGAGAATCTGGCAGGATTTGGTTATTTTTATTTTATATATATATACTGCTGCCCCTCTGGCTAGAGGCCACTCTGGCAGTCTTACAGGATGGGGGGGGGGGCAGGAGAAGGAAGGAAATCTTCAAAGCCAGAATGATCTGATGATGGAGACTCTCCCCCTGAATTTGACACTAAAACTTTACAATACTCTAAGGTGTGGGTTGTGGGGTTTTTTGTTTTTGTTGTTGTTGTTAACCTGAATGAATCCAGAACGTTGTTAATGTTTGCCCAAGGGGAGCATATCTGACTTCCTAGCATACGAGCTTCTTCTGAAGTCTACAGTAAGTCGTGTGGTGCCCAAGCCTCCCTAAGGAGCGCCTAGCACTCGGCCAGAGAGCTCCATGGAGCGCTTTGTTGTTGTTTAGTCGTGTCGGACTCTTCGTGACCCCCACGGACCAGAGCACGCCAGGCCCTCCTGTCCTCCACTGCCTCCCAGAGTTGGGTCAAATTCATGTTGGTCCCTTCGATGACACTGTCCATCCATCTCATCCTCTGCCGTCCCCTTCTCCTCCTGCTTTCACACTTTCCTAACATCAGTGTCTTTTCCAGGGAGTCTTCTCTTCTCATGAGATGGCCAAAGTATTGAAGCCTCAGCTTCAGGATCTGTCCTTCCAGTAAAAACTCAGGGTTGATTTCCTTCAGAATGGATCGGTTTGTTCTCCTTGCAGTCCAGGGGACTCTCAAGAGTCTCCTTCAGCACCACAATTCAAAACCATCAATTCTTTGGCGGTCAGCCTTCTTCATGATCCAGGTCTCACTTCCATACATCACTACAGGAAAACCCATAGCTTTGACTATTCGGACTTTTGTTGGCAAGGTGATGTCTCTGCTTTTTAAGATGCTGTCTAGGTTCCTTCTTCTTTCCACCCAAGAAGCAGGCCTCTTTTAATCTCGTGGCTGCTGTCACCATCTGCAGTGATCATGGAGCCCAAGAAAGTGAAATCTGTCACTGCCTCAATATCTTCCCCCCCATGCTCTTCCCACCCATAGCAATGGGGGCAAGAGAGCCCCTGGGGGGAGGGACTGCCCGTTTCCTACACTGGGAAAACTGTGTGTGTGTGATTGTGAGGAGTCTTTTCCCTGCATATCCCATGCTGTATTTCATGTTGGTAGTTGTTGTGGGTTTTTCAGGTTCTTTGGCCATGTTCTGAAGGTGGTTCTTGCTAATGTTTCGCCAGTCTCGGTGGCCGGCACCTTCAGAGGACAGGAGTCAGAACTGCACCAGAGCAAAGAGTTCCGACTCCTGTCCTCTGAAGAGACCCACGGCCACAGAAACTGGGGAAACGTTAGGAAGAACAACCTTCAGAATACAGCCAAAGAGCCCGAAAAACCCACAACAAACATATTTATTTATTTATTTATTTTATTTATTTACAATATTTTTTAGCCGCACCATTGCCAGTGGCTTCTGGGCGGCAAAACATGCAAATGTATTTAAACTTTAAAAATATATACAAAGTAAAAAAGCACTATTTCGCTGTAATTGTGTTGTTAACACACAGAAAATTTTGTTCTCACCCAGCCGTGTATAAAATCCATTGCCAGCTGTCACTGCCACATGGTTATCTTTCTGCTCTTCCAAGGATTTTCACCCGCCATCAGTTCCAGCATCTTTTTTTTAATTTTTATTTTTAACAAGGGGTGACAAAAAGGAAAAAGGGAGTTGAGGCTAAGAAGGAAGAGGAGAAACAATAACATACTAACATCCATTCTATACATATTGCCATATCAAAATTCCAAATTACTCTTTTTACTATTTTTTGCCTTGCAGATTTAAGTTCTCGTTTCAAGGTATGTTCTTCGTACGTTGTCTATTGACTCTATCAATTTAAGCCCTTCATTACTTCTGATAAAATGTCAATTTCCGCTGTTTCTCGTATCTTCTCTATAAGATCTTCTTGTTTCTGTACCGTCAGACTTTTCCAATTTTTGGCATAAAGAATTCTGGCTGCAGTGACTATGTATATAACTATATACTCCTTTGTATTATCTGTGTTATTTTTATTTATTTATTTATTTATTTATTTATTTATTTATTTGGTAGGTATAGGCATCCTTCAGTCTCGAGAGACTATGGTAACATGCTCTGAATCGAAGAGTGTCCTCTCCAGAGCATGAAGCCCGGGTAAGGTAATATGGAGGATAGGTTGTTACCCAAGCAGCAGATCCCCCCTCTCCACATTGCTGAAATGATCCAATGGAAAGGCAAGAGCCAATACAACTGGTTCCAGCAATGTCGCAGGAGTTGGCAGAACGACACATGCTGCCTTCGGGACTCCAGCTCCAGATTTTGCCTCGAGGTTAACTCCTGAAGCCTTTTCCATGAGTGGATATAGCCACAAGGCAGTGGAGGTTTGAAATGGGAGTTTTCCTTCTCCTAGATGGGCTGCCTTCCATGGCTGATGAGCCCCACCTACCCGGCCTGCTCTTTAATGGTACAAAAGTTCTGGAGTTAATGGCACCTTACAAAGCACTATTTGTTGCAACACAGCATGTAAATATTCTGTGTCTCTAGCTCTTCTTTAGACTTCATCAGTTCCATCGTCTGTTGTAGGCCATGAAACAAAAAATCTGCGATTCTCAGTTTCATTCTAATAACAGTTTGAGGGAGATTTCTCCCAATTTTTATATCCTGACAGAGTTAGCGGTGTTACCAGGGTTACCCCAGGAGGTGATAACCAGCAGAGCTTCCCAGTGATGTGAAGAGACAAGTGTCAGAATATAGAAATTTTATAGGCCTGAACATGTATAAGTGTATTATTAACGAGTTGCCATTGTGCACAGATGTGAGAATGCTGAATCACTCTGGAGATGATGCAATGTCTTGAAACAAGAAGAAGACCAGGTGCAAAGGATGAAGTCATCTGTATTCTGATTGGACTAGAAATGCCATGTACATGTATATAAGTGGACAGTGTCTTTGTGTCTTCCTCCTCTACCACTTGCTGCCATGCATTATGTCCAATTGTATAAAGAGTTCCTGCCATGCTGTTGAGATGCCTGCCTGTTAATATCTGTAAATACTTGTAAATACAACTGTCTTGCAACACAAAGAACTTGTAAGTGTCTCCAATAACTCTGCGTATTTCTACTGTCGCCAAATCCTTACAACAAGCACCAACAGTCTTGATAGCAGAATACTTGTATTATATACAGGATATGTACAGGTATATACACAGCGTAGTCCTTGTTCCAGTTCCAATTGTCATACACGGCAGTTCCACAGAGTACAGAGCGTAAATCAATGTCAGAGTTCAGTAAATAGTCAATGTCAATATACCATGCAGTCAGTCCGGTTCACCAGAGTTTCTCTTCTCCCAAGCTCGTAGACGACAGCACTCCACGACCAACAGCAATACCCACAACAACCCACAATGGTGTATGCTTGGTCTCCCAGCTATATCCCAGTGATTAGCCAATCCTGGGATTGTTCATACTGCTGATACAACCAGCTCAGCTGCATAAACTAGGGCTTACTCTCTTTACAGCTCTGATCCTTACAAAACTCAGATCATGATGCCAAACTGCATTTAACTATTTAATTAATTAATTAATTAATTAATTACTTTATAGCCCACCTATCTGGCCCACCGGACCACTCTAGGCGGCTTCCAAATATAAAATCAAATAATAAAACATAGACAAATACATAATAATCAAACAAGAACAGCAGTAAAAATAAAAAGGAAAAGTAAGAAAAAATCAAGAGTTGGCTGGAGGGAAGGCCTGAATAAACAGCCATGTTTTTAATTGGGTTTTAAAGGTGCCCAGCGTGGGGGCCGCGCAAATCGCCGGAGGGAGATTGTTCCAGAGGCGAGGAGCCACCGCCGAGAAGGCCTGGTTTCGTGTCTTCTCCTTCAAGGCCTCTCTCGGCGTCAGGCTCCTCAGCCTCACCTCCTGACTCGCGCGGGTGATCTGGGTAGACCTTGGTGGGAGGAGGCGTTCCGCTCTCCAGGTTTAGCCCAAACCTGTCAATCTCCTCCAAATTGTTTGCTTACATACATTAGTTTTTTTTCATTATTACACGTTACAGTACATTTCCCATTTTACAGTCACTGCATCCCCAACATGATACATACTCTCTGTTTGGTTGGTCCCAATACCTTTGTAAGACAGTCTGCAATGTTCTTATCAGTCTCACAATATATTAGTTTTATTAGACCATTCTCAACACTTTCCTTCACATTCTGATACCGAATGTCTGTGTGCTTAGACCTGCTTTTTAAGTTTGGTGAATTTATCATTTGAATTACTGCCTGATTGTCCTCATTCACAGATATTGGCTCCTTTAAATCTATTCCAATATCCTTTGCTAACTGTTTGTAAAATATGAGATCAGTACACAGTTCTGACAGTGCTGCATACTCAGACTCAGCTGACGAAAGTGAAATGAACTTTTGTCTGGCTGTTTTCCAATTGACAATGCTATCTCCTAAATGTATAGTTATACCTGACGTGGATCTCCTTGTCACAACGTCATTTCCATAGTTGTGTTTAGTCGTTTAGTCGTGTCCGGCTCTTCGTGACCCCATGGACCAGAGCACGCCAGGCCCTCCTGTCTTCTACTGCCTCCCGGAGTTGTGTCAGGTTCATGTTGGTTGCTTCGCAGACACTGTCCAGCCATCTCATCCTCGGTCGTCCCCTTCTCCTCTTGCCATCACACCTTCCTAACATCAAGGTTTTTTCCAAGGACTCTTTTCTTCTCATGAGATGGCCAAAGTACTGGAGCCTCAGCTTCAGGATCTGTCCTTCAAGTGAGCATTCAGGGTTGATTTCCTTTAGAACTGATAGGTTTGTTCTCCTTGCAGTCCAGGGGATTCTCAAGAGCCTCCTCCAGCACCACAATTCAAAGGCATCAATTCTTCGGCGGTCTGCTTTCTTTATGGTCCAGCTCTCACTTCCATACATCACGACAGGAAAAACCATAGCTTTGACTATTCGGACTTTTGTTGGCAAGGTGATGTCTCTGCTTTTCAAGATGCTGTCAAGATTTGTCATCGCTTTCCTCCCAAGAAGGCGCCTTTTAATTTCAGGGCTGCTGTCTCCATCTGCAGTGATCATGGAGCCCAGGAAGATAAAATTTGACACTGCCTCCATATCTTCCCCTTCTATTTCCCAGGAGGTGATGGGACCAGTGGCCATGATCTTAGTTTTTTTGATGTTGAGTTTCAGACCGTTTTTTGCACTCTCCACTTTCACTCTCATTACAAGGTTCTTTAATTCCTCCTCACTTTCTGCCATCAGAGTGGTATCATCTGCATATCGGAGGTTGTTGATATTTCTTCCGGCAATCTTAATTCCGGCTTGGGTTTCTTCCAGTCCAGCCTTCCGCATGATGTATTCTGCATATAAGTTAAATAAGCTGGGTGACAATATACAGCCTTGCCGTACTCCTTTCCCAATTTTGAACCACTCAGTTGTTCCATGACCAGTTCTAACTGTTGCTTCCTGTCCCACATATAGGTTTCTCAGGAGACAGATAAAGTGGTCAGGCACTCCCATTTCTTTAAGAACTTGCCATAGTTTGCTGTGGTCCACACAGTCGCATAGTCAATGAAGCAGAAGTAGATATTTTTCTGGAACTCTCTGGCTTTCTCCATGATCCAGCGCAAGTTAGCAATTTGGTCTCGAGTTCCTCTGCCTCTTCGGAATCCAGCTTGTACTTCTGGGAGTTCTCGGTCCACATACTGCTGAAGCCTACCTTGTAGGATTTTGAGCATAACCTTGCTAGCATGCGAAATGAATGCAATTGTACGGTAGTTGGAGCATTCTTTGGCACTGCCTTTCTTTGGGATTGGGATGTAGACTGATCTTTTCCAATCCTCTGGCCACTGTTGAGTTTTCCAAACTTCCTGGCATATTGAATGTAGCACCTTAACAGCATCATCTTTCAAGATTTTAAATAGTTCAACTGGAATGCCATCACCTCCACTGGCCTTGTTGTTAGCCAGGCTTTCTAAGGCCCACTTGACTTCGCTCTCCAGGATGTCTGGCTCAAGGTCAGCAACTACATTGTCTGGGTTGTCCGGGATATCCAAATCTTTCTGATATAATTCCTCTGTGTATTCTTGCCACCTCTTCTTGACGTCTTCTGCTTCTGTTAGGTCCCTCCCATTTTTGTCTTTTATCATGTTCATCTTTGCGCAAAATGTTCCTCTAATATGTCCAATTTTCCTGAACAGATCTCTGGTCTTTCCTTTTCTGTTATCTTCCTCTATTTCTTTGCATTGTTCATTTAAGAAGGCCCTCTTGTCTCTCCTTGCTATTCTTTGGAAGTCTGCATTCAAGTTTCTGTAACTTTCCCTATCTCCCTTGCCTTTTGCTTCCCTTCTCCTCTCTGCTATTTCTAAGGCCTCGTTGGACAGCCACTTTGCTTTCTTGCATTTCCTTTTCTTTGGGATGGTTTTCGTTGCTGCCTCCTGGACAATGTTACGAGCCTCTATCCAAAGTTCTTCAGGCACTCTGTCCACCAAATCTAGTTCCTTAAATCTGTTCTTTACTTCCACTGTGTATTCATAAGGGATTTGGTTTAGATTATACCTGAGTGGCCCAGTGGTTTTTCCTAATCTCTTCAGTCTAAGCTTGAATTTTGCTATGAGAAGCTGATGATCAGAACCGCAGTCAGCTCCAGGTCTTGTTTTTGCTGACTGTATAGAGCTTCTCCATCTTTGGCTGCAGAGAATATAATCAATCTGATTTCGATATTGCCCATCTGGTGATTTCCATGTATAGAGTCGCCTCTTGTGTTGTTGGAAAAGAGTGTTTGTGATGACCAGCTTATTCTCTTGACAAAACTCTATTAGCCTTTGTCCTGCTTCGTTCTGAACTCCAAGGCCAAACTTCCCTGTTGTTCCTTTTATCTCTTGGCTCCCTACTTTAGCATTCCAGTCCCTTAGAATGAGAAGAACATCTTTCTTTGGGGTCAGTTCTAGAAGGTGTTGTAAATCTTCATAGAATTGTTCAATTTCAGTCTCCTCAGCAATGCTGGTTGGTGCATAAACTTGGATTATTGTGATGTTGAATGGTCTGCCTTGGATTCGTATTGACATCATTCTATCATTTTTGAGATTGTATCCCATTACAGCTTTTCCCACTCTTTTGTTGACTATGAGGGCTACTCCATTCCTTCTACGGGATTCTTGCCCACAATAGTAGATATGATAATCATCTGAGCTGAATTCGCCCATTCCTGTCCATTTTAGTTCACTGATGCCCAGGATGTCGATGTTTATTCTTGCCATCTCCTGTTTGACCACCTCCAGCTTCCCAACGTTCATAGATCTTACATTCCAGGTTCCTATGCAGTATTCTTCTTTGCAGCATTGGATTTTCCTTTCACTTCCAGGCACGTCCACAGCTGAGCGTCCTTTCGGCTTTGGCCCAACCACTTCATTAGCTCTGGAGCTACTTGTACTTGTCCTCCACTCTTCCTCAGTAGCATGTTGGACGCCTTCCGACCTGAGGGGCCCATCTTCCAGCGTCATATCTTTTAGCCTTTTGTTTCTGATCATGGGGCGTTCTTGGCAAAGATACTGGAGTGGCTTGCCATTTCCTACTCCAGGTGGATTGCGTTTAGTCGGAACTCTCCACTATGTCCTGTCCGTCTTGGGTGTCCCTGCACGGCATAGCCCATAGCTTCTCTGAGTTACTCAAGCCCCTTCGCCACGACAAAGCAGCAATCCATGAAGGAGGTTTCCATAGTTAGCATCTGCATATGCTGTAATTTTCAATTCTCCCTTGGGCTCTAAATTCAATTCCATTTTTTGGGGGGATTCTTTTAAATATCTTAGCACCCTTTTTGCAGCTGGCCAGTGCTTTTCATTTGGCTTGCTAACGTTCCTGACACCTTCATGGATTGCTGCCTTGTCGTGGCGAAGGGGCTTGAGTAACTCAGAGAAGCTATGGGCTATGCCGTGCAGGGGCACCCAAGACGGACAGGACATAGTGGAGAGTTCCGACTAAACACAATCCACCTGGAGTAGGAAATGGCAAGCCACTCCAGTATCTTTGCCAAGAACGCCCCATGATCAGAAACAAAAGGCTAAAAGATATGACGCTGGAAGATGGGCCCCTCAGGTCGGAAGGCGTCCAACATGCTACTGAGGAAGAGTGGAGGACAAGTACAAGTAGCTCCAGAGCTAATGAAGTGGTTGGGCCAAAGCCGAAAGGACGCTCAGCTGTGGACGTGCCTGGAAGTGAAAGGAAAATCCAATGCTGCAAAGAAAAATACTGCATAGGAACCTGGAATGTAAGATCTATGAACGTTGGGAAGCTGGAGATGGTCAAACAGGAGATGGCAAGAATAAACATCGACATCCTGGGCATCAGTGAACTAAAATGGACAGGAATGGGCGAATTCAGCTCAGATGATTATCATATCTACTATTGTGGGCAAGAATCCCGTAGAAGGAATGGAGTAGCCCTTATAGTCAACAAAAGAGTGGGAAAAGCTGTAATGGGATACAATCTCAAAAATGATAGAATGATGTCAATACGAATCCAAGGCAGACCATTCAACATCACAATAATCCAAGTTTATGCACCAACCAGCATTGCTGAGGAGACTGAAATTGAACAATTCTATGAAGATTTACAACACCTTCTAGAACTGACACCAAAGAAAGATGTTCTTCTCATTCTAGGGGACTGGAATGCTAAAGTAGGGAGCCAAGAGATAAAAGGAACAACAGGGAAGTTTGGCCTTGGAGTTCAGAACGAAGCAGGACAAAGGCTAATAGAGTTTTGTCAAGAGAATAAGCTGGTCATCACAAACACTCTTTTCCAACAACACAAGAGGCGACTCTATACATGGAAATCACCAGATGGGCAATATCGAAATCAGATTGATTATATTCTCTGCAGCCAAAGATGGAGAAGCTCTATACAGTCAGCAAAAACAAGACCTGGAGCTGACTGCGGTTCTGATCATCAGCTTCTCATAGCAAAATTCAAGCTTAGACTGAAGAGATTAGGAAAAACCACTGGGCCACTCAGGTATAATCTAAACCAAATCCCTTATGAATACACAGTGGAAGTAAAGAACAGATTTAAGGAACTAGATTTGGTGGACAGAGTGCCTGAAGAACTTTGGATAGAGGCTCGTAACATTGTCCAGGAGGCAGCAACGAAAACCATCCCAAAGAAAAGGAAATGCAAGAAAGCAAAGTGGCTGTCCAACGAGGCCTTAGAAAGAGCAGAGAGGAGAAGGGAAGCAAAATGCAAGGGAGATAGGGAAAGTTACAGAAACTTGAATGCAGACTTCCAAAGAATAGCAAGGAGAGACAAGAGGGCCTTCTTAAATGAACAATGCAAAGAAATAGAGAAAGATAACAGAAAAGGAAAGACCAGAGATCTGTTCAGGAAAATTGGACATATTAGAGGAACATTTTGCGCAAAGATGAACATGATAAAAGACAAAAATGGGAGGGACCTAACAGAAGCAGAAGACGTCAAGAAGAGGTGGCAAGAATACACAGAGGAATTATATCAGAAAGATTTGGATATCCCGGACAACCCAGACAATGTAGTTGCTGACCTTGAGCCAGACATCCTGGAGAGCGAAGTCAAGTGGGCCTTAGAAAGCCTGGCTAACAACAAGGCCAGTGGAGGTGATGGCATTCCAGTTGAACTATTTAAAATCTTGAAAGATGATGCTGTTAAGGTGCTACATTCAATATGCCAGGAAGTTTGGAAAACTCAACAGTGGCCAGAGGATTGGAAAAGATCAGTCTACATCCCAATCCCAAAGAAAGGCAGTGCCAAAGAATGCTCCAACTACCGTACAATTGCACTCATTTCACACGCTAGCAAGGTTATGCTCAAAATCCTACAAGGTAGGCTTCAGCAGTATGTGGACCGAGAACTCCCAGAAGTACAAGCTGGATTCCGAAGAGGCAGAGGAACTCGAGACCAAATTGCTAACTTGCGCTGGATTATGGAGAAAGCCAGAGAGTTCCAGAAAAATATCTACTTCTGCTTCATTGACTATGCGAAAGCCTTTGACTGTGTGGACCACAGCAAACTATGGCAAGTTCTTAAAGAAATGGGAGTGCCTGACCACTTTATCTGTCTCCTGAGAAACCTATATGTGGGACAGGAAGCAACAGTTAGAACTGGTCATGGCACAACTGAGTGGTTCAAAATTGGGAAAGGAGTACGGCAAGGCTGTATATTGTCCCCCAGCTTATTTAACTTATATGCAGAATATATCATGCGGAAGGCTGGACTGGAAGAAACCCAAGCCGGAATTAAGATTGCTGGAAGAAATATCAACAACCTCCGATATGCAGATGATACCACTCTGATGGCAGAAAGTGAGGAGGAATTAAAGAACCTTGTAATGAGAGTGAAAGAGGAGAGTGCAAAAAACGGTCTGAAGCTCAACATCAAAAAAACTAAGATCATGGCCACTGGTCCCATCACCTCCTGGGAAATAGAAGGGGAAGATATGGAGGCAGTGTCAAATTTTATCTTCCTGGGCTCCATGATCACTGCAGATGGAGACAGCAGCCCTGAAATTAAAAGGCGCCTTCTTCTTGGGAGGAAAGCGATGACAAATCTTGACGGCATCTGGAAAAGCAGAGACATCACCTTGCCAACAAAAGTCCGAATAGTCAAAGCTATGGTTTTTCCTGTCATGATGTATGGAAGTGAGAGCTGGACCATAAAGAAAGCAGACCGCCGAAGAATTGATGCCTTTGAATTGTGGTGCTGGAGGAGGCTCTTGAGAATCCCCTGGACTGCAAGGAGAACAAACCTATCAGTTCTAAAGGAAATCAACCCTGAATGCTCACTTGAAGGACAGATCCTGAAGCTGAGGCTCCAGTACTTTGGCCATCTCATGAGAAGAAAAGAGTCCTTGGAAAAAACCTTGATGTTAGGAAGGTGTGATGGCAAGAGGAGAAGGGGACGACCGAGGATGAGATGGCTGGACAGTGTCTGCGAAGCAACCAACATGAACCTGACACAACTCCGGGAGGCAGTAGAAGACAGGAGGGCCTGGCGTGCTCTGGTCCATGGGGTCACGAAGAGTCGGACACGACTAAACGACTAAACACAACGTTCCTGAACAATAAATTCACTGCAATATCAGGTCTAGACCATCTGCTTAAATATAACAAACTTCCTATCAATGATCTGTATACTTCACTGTCACACGCAGGACCTGTTACAATTTCTTTCTCAAACTCTACTGTCATAGGAGTTATAGCACCTTTGCAATCTTGCATTTTATATTGCTTCAGTAATTTCAGTATTTTACTTTTTTGTGCTATTTTAAATCCTTTTTCACGCCTCTTTATTTCAACTCGTAAGTAATTCTTTATTTCACCCAAGTCCCTTAGTTTGTAGTTTCTCTTTAGCATTTTAATTATTTCATTGGCAGATTTCTCATCTCTCGTAAATATGGCTAGGTCATCTACGAATACCAAAATGATACATTTCTCATCCCTTTTGGTGAACAAACATGGGTCAGCTTTACCTTGTGAAAATCCTTCACCTATGAGTGTTCTAGTTAAATGTTTGTTCCATTCATAGCCACTTTGTTTCAACCCATACAAACTCTTCTTGAGTAACCAACATTTACCTTTCCTTTCTATGTTAGGTGGCATGTGACAACCCCAGACCTACTGGAGTATACCACCCTTTAATTATGCTGCCACCAACCATTCCCTATAAGGAGTCACACAGACCAGGAATGGATTTTAATAAACAAAAGAACAAGGTTTATTGAAACAACAAACAGGGTAAATAAAAGGATCAGGTAAATAGGATACTGTAACGTGGCATAGACCCAATCATATACATACAACAGATTGGTTCCCCCAGAACACTTTAAAGTAACGCACAGACCCTGAACCTATCAGTTCTGGCTACCTAGATAGAAACCTGAACCTATCAGGTATGTACTAACTGACTAACAGTTGTACCCAGTCTGACACACAGACTCCAACTCTTCTTCTCCACACCAGCTCCAAATATATATACAGTACAGCTCCTCCCCCCTCATGTCCCGCCTTCCACTCCCCATAGGATGGAACTTTCCCTCCAAACCCATGACAGACAGGTACCATCAGTGCTGTATGTGACAGGTGGCAACTCCATTTAAATTTTGTGTTGTAGGTCAGCATTCAGATAAGCTGTCTCAATATCCACATGCCTCGAAACTAGATTGTGTTTGGCTGCATAAGCAAGCACAAACCTCAAGGTTTCTGGCCTCAGGGCTGGTGCGAACACCTGGTTGTAATCACTACTTGTTTGTGAGTAACCTTTAGCAACAAGTCTTGCCCTGTATCTCAAATTGCCATCTGCATCCAGTTTCTTTTTTAATATCCACTGGCATCCTATAATTTTAGTATCAGCCAGCTGCACTACTTCATACACTTTGAGCTCTTTCAGAGAATTTTAGCTCCTTCTCTAGTGCTTTATTCCACTTATCCTGCTCAGACTTAGGCATTTTACATATGTCCTCATATTTCTCAGGTTCCTCTATATTTAAACAGTAAAATGTTTCTGGCTGAAATCTCTCAGGTTGTCTTCGCTCCCTTGCAGATCTCCTAGGCATCACTCTCTCTTCCTCAGGAGTTTCCCTTTGCACTGATGTAGAAGGATCACTATCTGGCTGCAGTTCAACAGGTTCTAACTCTTGTTTTATTCCCTGTTCTGACTTTGAGCTCTCCTCATCACTTTCTTCACTCTCCTGCATTTCATGTGTGTGGATGATGGTTTCAGGTGGCAAACTTATTTTATCCCAGTAGGCATGCTCGTTAAATGCTGCATTACTGCTGATGACTACTTTATTAGTTTTGGGTAAACCAAACCTATATGCTTTCCTGTTTTGCTGGTAACCCAGATAATACATTAGCTTTGCCTTCCTTTCACCCTTTCTCCTGGTCTCCTTAGGTATATGTACCCATGCAGGTGACCCAAACACATGCAGAAACTTTAAATTTGGCTTTCTTCCTGTCCAGATAGTATAAGGTATGTTGTTTATGCCACTATGCCAAAGAATGTTTAAATAGAAATTAGCACATAGAATAGCCGAACCCCAGTAATGGTCTGGAAGTTTACTTTCTCTTATCATGGCCTCTGCCATATTTTGGAGTGTTTGGCCCCTTCTCTCTATAAAAGCATTCTGCGTAGGAGTGTAAGGTGCAGATTTTCTATGACTTATCCTATGCTTTTTCAATATTGCCTGGAATTTAGCATTTGTTAATTCAGTACCATTATCAGCCTGAATCTGCTTCACTTCTTTTCTCTCAACAAATTTCAACCATTTCTCAAATTCTATATATGTTGACCCTTTGTCTTTCATTAAATAACAGAATCCAAACCTTGACTTTTGGTCTTGAATTGAGAGAATGTATTTTGCTCCTCCCAAAGATGCTCTTTTTGGGACTATTAAATCTATTGACACTAAATCTAGAATGTTGCCAACTTTTATGTTACTGTGTTTCTTTACAGGAGCACATTTACTTTTTGCTTCTTGACATGCTTGCCAATTAATGTATTTCTCACATTTCCTTAAATTCACTCCAGTTGACTTCTCTATTGTTTTACGTAATGCCTTATACCTTAAATGCCACAAATGTATGCATTCTTTATGAGGATTTACATTCTCATAGACATTGTTTGCCTTAATACTACTCAATCTATATAGGTTGTTTCTTACATGGCATGTTAGCTTTTCATTCTTATTTCCATTAATTACACACTTATTCCTATAGAATGGGCTTGTAAATCCCTCTTTTGCTAATTGGCTAACTGACAATAAATTGTCTTTTAACTTTGGCACATATAACACCCCTATTGGCATCTTTAGACATGGTAGTTTTACTTTACCTTTACCCATGATTTTTGCACTTACTCCATCAGCCAACATTACTTGCTGATCACACACTGCCTTAAAATTGGATATCAGCTTTTTATCTTTGTACATGTTAGCTGTTGCCCCTGAGTCTAGTATCCATTCTTCTTCTTGGTGGTTGTTGTAAATAGTCTTTGACAGGTTTGTTGCGATTTTCTCACGTCATGGTTGTTTTCTTTCCTTCTTCTTAAATTTGCAATCTTTGGTGAGATGTCGTCTGGACCCACAGGAAAAACATTTCCTCCCAGGTTGGATATTTGCAGCTGTGACCTCCTCCTCCCCAATTACACTTGGCTTGTTTCTCTCAGAGGTTTTGAAGTCATGTAGTTCCTGGTTGTCTTTCCTTTTCTGCTCCTCCTCCAGATGTCTACTGGTCACATTTAATACTGTGATTTCAGCTTGTGGAAGTACTTCCAAGTTTGATACAAGCTGGTCATATGATTCATCAAGCAAAGATAGTATTATAAATGCTTCCTGAATCTCAGTAAATGTTATATTTTTGTCTCTCAAGTCCATCAGCATTGTTTTCATGTGCTCTAGATGCTGCAGCATGCTCCCACCAGTTTGCAATCTGGTACAAAATAGCCTTCTTGCAATTTGTATCTGGCTACCAACGCTGACTCGTACAAAGAGTCCCCTGAAGTCTGGCCTCTGATATGGATTAGAAGACAATCTTCTAGAGCAGTGGTTCTTAACCTTTGTTACTCGGATGTTTTTGAACTGCAACTCCCAGAAACCCCAGCCAGCACAGTTGGTGGTGAAGGCTTCTGGGAGTTGCAGTCCAAAACTCCTGAGTAACCCAAGGTTAAGAACCAGTGCTCTAGAGTCAACCTGATTGTTGCAAGTGCTTTAGCATTTTGCTTCTTAGTTCTATGTTTCAGCACAGCTGGTGGATTCTCTACAATGTCCCATAGTGATTCCTTCTGGAGTAATAACTGGACTTTCTGCTGCCAGGTGTAGTAGTTATCCAACCAGTTTCTCCCAAAATTGAAGGGAAACAAGAGGAAAGGAACGAGCGGCAGTAACAGATAACAAGTAGTTATCTTCCCCTTCCGAGACAATGAATTGTAAGGATCCTACAGAGGATGTGGTGATGGGAAGGAAGCACCTTTTTGCAATCAATCATCAATCAATCAATCAATAGCTTTGCCATGCATGGCCCTCCAGAAAATACCTCCATAATCAAAAAACTGTTCCCTTATAAAACACACAAACACATACACACCAGGAAAGTGTCTTTCTTCTTCCTGGAAAATGTCTTTCTGGAAAATGTCTCTCTTCTTCAACCCGAGGAACATCTATTTATTAAGTATCATATTAGCATAAAGATAAGATTCTGCCCAAACAGGCTTCGAGTAACTATCTTGTCTACACATTCCACACAGGCGCACATAAAGAATAACATTCTTCATTATACCAAGCACCACAGAACAATACATAATTATGCCACAAGATAGAGCTCTAAAACTAAAAATTTCCCACAGGTTCCAATAAAGACAACTGACCCACCGGGTCCTGCCAAAAGCCCTCTCTGAGGGGTTGGTCCATCTCTCCCTTTCTTTCTTCAGCTAACATGCCTCTCTCCTCCCTGATCTTTCTGACCCACTCTATCCCCAATACGAGGGTTTCTCCGCTCTTACTTATCACCAACTCCTTTCTGCTTCTTCCTGAGTCATCACCAAGTTCTCCCACTGTTTGGTCCAGTGTTTCTCCAGTCATGGGATGTGGTGACGTGTTTTCTCCATTCATATCCATTCCCAGCCTTGTGGTAATATCCTCTCCTTTTACCGTTCTACCTCTCCATCTTCCTCTGTCTTCCTTCAAGATATATTTCTCTTCCCTCCTACCTTATTCCATTCTTTTTCTCCTGCACGTCTGCTGCTACCCTAATGTTCCTTTACTCAGTGGGCCCTTCCTTTCCTCTGATGGAACTTCCACCCAGAACTATCTCTATCCTCCTGGTTTTCTCTGTGACCGTTCTCATATCTCTAATCTTTCCATTCTCCCCATGGCGGTGTCACTTCTCTGACAGGCCATATGTTCTCTCTCTGGGGCTCCATGGGATTCTCCCTCCTCTTCTCAGGAAAGAACAGCAATCCAGTCAGGATAGGTATAGAACGACTTTCTCCCTCATACAGACAACCAGTGGTAAGGTGTTTGAAACTCATCTGGGAAGTTCGTAAGAAGTCTTTTCATTGTTGCAATGATTCCAGCCAATTCCAAATCTTGTTAATTCTGTAAAAGTTCATTTATTACATCATCTCTAGACTCCATACTTAAAAAAATATATATATTAATTTCAAAAATTTATGTAAGGCACTCTTACAGGCGTCAGGAAAAAAACTGTAGGTACAGATCTTCAAATCCAAGCGTCATACGGTTATGCAAAAACTGCAGGCTTACTTAAAACACATCATTGGACCTTGTAAAAAGATGCCAGAATTTAAATTTAGATAATAGGGAAAATTTAAGACATGTTTCAATCTAAAATACAAACACATTAAAACACTGGAGCTCATAATCTAGAAAGACAGAGAATAAATCTTGAGAACACTGCAAACTTCCTAAGAATACAATGATAAAAAGGACAAAAGCTTAAACAAAGTTAAAAAGCACTATTTGGCAGTAATTTATGTTATTTATTTATCCGATTTCTATACCGCCCCTCTAGGCAACGCCTACTATTTGGCAGTAAGTGTTAACACAGAGAAAATTTTGTTGTCACCCAGCCATGTGTAAATTCCATTGCTGGCTGTCATTGCCTCACAGTTATCTTCCTGCTCTTCCAAGGACTTTCACCCGGCATCAGTTTAACCGTCTGTTGTACTCCGTAAAACAAAAAATCTACAGTTCTCAGTTCCTTTCTAATAGTTTGTGGGAGGTCTCTCCCAACATTTATATTCCTTTATTCTGCATCAGTCAGCAAAACCAAATCTTCCCAAGTCTTGAGTTTTCCAGCCCCCGAGAAGCTCAGATGTGAAGGATCAAAGGATTTGGTCACCTCCGACCCAGTGCAGTTCAGGGCCCAAAGAGAACAGAGCTTGAAAAACCAAAATTTCCACTCCTTCCAACAATCCATGCCATTACAAAGCAGTATACTATTAATGGAATAGCACAGAAATGCCTCATTTTTCATAAATAATACAGAATGTACATATTTTCGTTTACAAAATATAGAGAAAACAAATTCATTGGTACCCTCTTTAAAATTCAATTACTATTATTATTTAGATTATGAGGACTTATACAACAAATGACAGCTTCTCTCTCTTCACTACATGCTTTTTCTTAGCACATCTATCCTTTTCTCTTTTTACACTAATTTTGTAAAAGCTTCCATTGCACAATATATGCCTATTCTCATTTTTTAGCACATGGTTCCACGTCTATTTTGTGATAACTGTTAATTAATGATAAAACCCCATGAGAAGTGGCACTTCAAAATGCACTCCATTTTTTCTCTTTGTTTTGCATTACATCAGCATTTGGTTATTTATTCTTCCCAGTGAAAACCACCACAAAACTGAATCAGTTCCTTATGCCTTAAATTATCAGCTCAGATTGAAGCTCTTTCCACATTCCATGCATTTATGTGGTTTCTCCCTAGTGTGAGTCCTTTCATGCGACCTAACCTGACTACTCCAACTAAAGCTCATTCCACATTCCATGCATTTAAACTGTTTTTCCCCCAGTGTGAATCCTTTGATGCGACCTAAGCTGACCACTCTGAGTAAAGGACTTTCCACATTCCATGCATTTATATGGTTTCTCCCCAGTGTGAGTCCTTTGATGCGACCTAAGCTGACCATTCTGACTAAAGCTCTTTCCACATTCCATGCATTTATATGGTTTCTCCCCAGTGTGAATCCTTTGATGCGACCTAAGCTGACCACTCTGACTAAAGCTCTTTCCACATTCCATGCATTTATGTGGTTTCTCCCCAGTGTGAATCCTTTGATGTGGCATAAGGGCATCACTACGACTAAAGCTCTTCCCACATTCCATGCATTTATGTGGTTTCTCCCCAGTGTGAGTCCTTTCATGTGATCTAAGCTGACCACTCCGACTAAAGGTCTTTCCACATTCTATGCATTTAAATGATTTCTCCCCAGTGTGAATCCTTTGATGTAACTTAAGGTTACTACTGCGACTAAAGGTCTTTCCACATTCTATGCATTTATATGGTTTCTCTCCACTATGAGTTCTTTCATGATTTCTGAGGTCACCACTCTGACTAAAGCTCATTCCACATTCCATGCATTTATGTGGTTTCTCCCCAGTGTGAGTCCTTTGATGTAACTTAAGGGAACCGCTCCAACTAAAGCCCTTTCCACATTCCATGCATTTATGTGGTTTCTCCCCAGTGTGAGTCCTTTGATGTAACTTCAGGGCACCACTCCAACTAAAGCTCTTTCTACATTCCATGCATTTATGTGGTTTCTCCCCAGTGTGAATGCTTTGATGTAACTTAAGGGCACCACTATGACTAAATCTCTTTCCACATTCCATGCATTTATGTGGTTTCTCCCCAGTGTGAATCCTTTGATGTGCCAAAAGCTGACCACTCTGACTAAAGCTCTTTCCACATTCCATGCATTTATGTGGTTTCTCCCCAGTGTGAATCCTTTGATGTGGCGTAAGGGCATCACTACGACTAAAGCTCTTCCCACATTCCATGCATTTATGTGGTTTCTCCCCAGTGTGAGTCCTTTGATGTGACCTAAGCTGACTATTCTGACTAAATCTCTTTCCACATTCCATGCATTTGTATGGTTTCTCCCCAGTGTGTGTCCTTTGATGTAACCTAAGATGACCACTCCGACTAAAGGTCTTTCCACATTCAATGCATTTATGTGGTTTCTCCCCAGTGTGAATCCTTTGATGTAACTTAAGGTCACCACTCTGACAAAAGTTCTTTCCACATTGTATGCATTTAAATGGTTTCTCCCCAGTGTGAATCCTTTGATGTTTCCTAAGATTACTACTGACACTGAAGCTCTTTCCACATTCCATACATGGATACATTTTCTTCCCTTCATGTGTTCTTTGATGTCTACTGAAGTGAAATGCATTTCTCACTCCTTTCAGGTTAAGTCCATGCATGGCCCTTTCCATTTTCAGTTTTCTGTTTTCTTGTTTGATTTTGAGTTCCTGCCCAGGTTGCCTCAGATGTTGCTGGGCAATTCTTCTTTTCCTGTTCATCATCTGCTAGATTAGAAAAGAGAAACAATCACTTCCAAAATCTGCAGGAATAAGGAATGATGTGTTCAGGCTCCGCCTGAGTCACAGAGTAGGTAGGAAAGACAGCCAAATAGGCGAAAGAAGAGAACCAGGGATGTGATGATGCCAGACCGGAGGATGTTCCTTTGGGCTTGAGGTTGGAAGGGCTCTACAGTGAGGGACCTTTTGGAGGGAGGAGTCAAGAAGGGAGGATCATTTCCACACCCAAGTAAGTTCATCAAATTCAAAGTACATTAACTTTTTTCCTTCTCAAATTCTCCCCAATGATTGTACTTACGTTTCTAGAAAATTAGAAAGGAAATCTCAAAGCTGAAAAAAGGGGGAAACAAATAATTGAATTAAAGGATTTTAAAGCAAAAATGAATAACAAGGGGGGGGAGGACAGTGTTAGAAACGAAGTGTAAAAGTGGATGAATGCAGCTAGATTATTAGACTAGAGGACTGGTAAAGAGACGTTAGTGGTAGAGCCCGGAAACTGACACAGTCTGCAGAGATTATTATTCAGAGGCCAAAGAGAAAAGACGGGTCCACAAAAGAGATGTGATGTAGAATTTATAAAATGCTATTATGGGTACGGAATCATCAGAAATTTCTGAAAACAGGATAGGAAGCAGAGATGGCCAGGGAAATAGGTACTCAGTTAATAGAATCTTAGAACTGCAGAGCGAGAAGGGAAGTGAACTCCGAACGTCTGGCTCCAGAATTAGGTACCTAAACCAATGTGTATGGAAAGGGGGGAAGAAAAAATTTGATAAACCACATCTGTGAGAATAAAAGCAAAAATTTAAACATTGACATTCAGAAGGTATTTGATCCCCAGCTAAATTAAATATAACAACTTCTAAATGCTGCAGTAGTACTTTAGTTTACGAGAAATACATAAATCGGAACGCAGGTTGCCATAGTGATAGTGGTGCCGATACAAACCTCCAGGCACAGGAAAACTTCCTTCACAAAGTGAACGAAATGGGGGAAAAGACATTTAAACCGAGGCATTATTTCGAACTGATTTCCATTCATGAACCAGAAATTATTTAAACCAAGGTGTACATAAAACAAGATCCTACTGTACCTCAAAGGTATTGTTCCTGGAAGTGCTACCTATTAAATGCACAGGGGCAGCTATTTCTTTATTACATTTATACCCCTCCATCTAGACCAAAGTCTACTCTGGCAGCTAAAATTAATAAAGGAATAAAAAGAACACAGTGGTGCCTCTCAAGATGATTGCCTTGGGGGACAAAAAACCCGCAAGACGATTGGTTTTTGTAATCCCTATGGTGCCTCACAAGATGGATTGTTCTATGGCTGTGCTTCACAAAACTTTTTTTTCCGAGACCGATGCCTTACAAGACGAATAAATTTCATTCGTCTTCCGAGGTTCCCATAGGGAACCTCACAAGACAATTTTTTTGCAAGACGATGATTTTCGCAGAACAAATTAAAATCGTCTTGTGAGGCACCACTGTATAATAAAATAAAAAACAATAGTAATATAGTTCAAGATGGAGGAAAAAAAAATTCAAGCGATGACAGGAGGGAAAGTCTGACTAAAGAGCCAGGTCTTACCTTTGCTCTTAAAAACACCCAGCAAAGGAGCCAGACAGATCTCGGAGGGGAGACTGTTCCAAAGGCGAGGGGCCAGTGCCAAGAAGGCCTGGTTTCTTGTTTTTTCTCTCCAGCCTCACTCTGTGTTAGGCCCCTCAGCCACTCTTTCTGGCTAGAATGAGTGATTTGGGTAGATCTAGTGGGAGGAGGCATTCTGCTAGATATCAAGGTCATGAACCATTTAGGACTTTATATGTCATCATTAACACTTTGAAATCAATGCAGAAATGAACGGGCAGCCAATGCAAGGCAGCCAGGGTCGGGGAAATATGCTGATATTTTCTCATCCCACTCAGAAGTCTGACCGCCGCATTCTGCACCATTTGAAGCTTCCGCATGAATCTCAAAGGTAGCCCCATGGAGAGCGCATTGCAGTACTCTAATCTCGAGACTACAAGCGCATGGACCAGAGTGGTGAGCACATCAACATCAAGATAAGGACACAGCTGGGCAATCCGCCACAGATGCAAATAGGCAGAGCGGACCACTGACACCACCTGGGTTTCCATGGTGAGTGCTGGATCCAGATAGACCCCCAAGCTGCGAACCTCACTGAAGTAACCCCCCAAAAAGACAGGGCATTTCCCAAACCACCAATGGAGGGGCCAACCACCCTCAGGGGCTCCATCTTGTCCGGGTTGAGCCTCAGTCCATTCTCCTGCATCCATTGCAGGACAGCCTCCAGGCAGCGCTGGAGGGACAGGACAGCATCCACTGAGGTAGATGAGAAGGGAATAAGAGAGAGAATAAGCTGGTCATCACAAACACTCTTTTCCAACAACACAAGAGGCGACTCTACACATGGAAATCACCAGATGGGCAATATCGAAATCAGATTGATTATATTCTCTGCAGCCAAAGATGGAGAAGCTCTATACAGTCAGCAAAAACAAGACCTGGAGCTGACTGCGGTTCTGATCATCAGCTTCTCATAGCAAAATTCAAGCTTAGACTGAAGAGATTAGGAAAAACCACTGGGCCACTCAGGTATAACCTAAACCAAATCCCTTATGAATACACAGTGGAAGTAAAGAACAGATTTAAGGAACTAGATTTGGTGGACAGAGTGCCTGAAGAACTTTGGATAGAGGCTCGTAACATTGTCCAGGAGGCAGCAACAAAAACCATCCCAAAGAAAAGGAAATGCAAGAAAGCAAAGTGGCTGTCCAACGAGGCCTTAGAAATAGCAGAGAGGAGAAGGGAAGCAAAATGCAAGGGAGATAGGGAAAGTTACAGAAACTTGAATGCAGACTTCCAAAGAAGAGCAAGGAGAGACAAGAGGGCCTTCTTAAATGAACAATGCAAAGAAATAGAGGAAGATAACAGAAAAGGAAAGACCAGAGATCTGTTCAGGAAAATTGGAGATATTAGAGGAACATTTTGCGCAAAGATGAACATGATAAAAGACAAAAATGGGAGGGACCTAACAGAAGCAGAAGACATCAAGAAGAGGTGGCAAGAATACACAGAGGAAGTATATCAGAAAGATTTGGATATCCCGGACAACCCAGACAATGTAGTTGCTGACCTTGAGCCAGACATCCTGGAGAGCGAAGTCAAGTGGGCCTTAGAAAGCCTGGCTAACAACAAGGCCAGTGGAGGTGATGGCATTCCAGTTGAACTATTTAAAATCTTGAAAGATGATGCTGTTAAGGTGCTACATTCAATATGCCAGCAAGTTTGGAAAACTCAACAGTGGCCAGAGGATTGGAAAAGATCAGTCTACATCCCAATCCCAAAGAAAGGCAGTGCCAAAGAATGCTCCAACTACCGTACAATTGCACTCATTTCGCACGCTAGCAAGGTTATGCTCAAAATCCTACAAGGTAGGCTTCAGCAGTATGTGGACCGAGAACTCCCAGAAGTACAAGCTGGATTCCGAAGAGGCAGAGGAACTCGAGACCAAATTGCTAACTTGCACTGGATTATGGAGAAAGCCAGAGAGTTCCAGAAAAATATCTACTTCTGCTTCATTGACTATGCGAAAGCCTTTGACTGTGTGGACCACAGCAAACTATGGCAAGTTCTTAAAGAAATGGGAGTGCCTGACCACTTTATCTGTCTCCTGAGAAACCTATATGTGGGACAGGAAGCAACAGTCAGAACTGGTCATGGAACAACTGAGTGGTTCAAAATTGGGAAAGGAGTACGGCAAGGCTGTATATTGTCCCCCAGCTTATTTAACTTATATGCAGAATACATCATGCGGAAGGCTGGACTGGAGGAATCCCAAACTGGAATTAAGATTGCAGGAAGAAATATCAACAACCTCCGATATGCAGATGATACCACTCTGATGGCAGAAAGTGAGGAGGAATTAAAGAACCTTGTAATGAGAGTGAAAGAGGAAAGTGCAAAAAACGGTCTGAAACTCAACATCAAAAAAACTAAGATCATGGCCACTGGTCCCATCACCTCCTGGGAAATAGAAGGGGAAGATATGGAGGCAGTGTCAAATTTTATCTTCCTGGGCTCCATGATCACTGCAGATGGAGACAGCAGCCCTGAAATTAAAAGACGCCTTCTTCTTGGGAGGAAAGCGATGACAAATCTTGACAGCATCTTGAAAAGCAGAGACATCACCTTGCCAACAAAAGTCCGAATAGTCAAAGCTATGGTTTTTCCTGTCGTGATGTATAGAAGTGAGAGCTGGACCATAAAGAAAGCAGACCGCCGAAGAATTGATGCCTTTTAATTGTGGTGCTGGAGGAGGCTCTTGAGAATCCCCTGGACTGCAAGGAGAACAAACCTATCAGTTCTAAAGGAAATCAACCCTGAATGCTCACTTGAAGGACAGATCCTGAAGCTGAGGCTCCAGTACTTTGGCCATCTCATGAGAAGAAAAGAGTCCTTGGAAAAAACCTTGATGTTAGGAAGGTGTGATGGCAAGAGGAGAAGGGGACGACCGAGGATGAGATGGCTGGACAGTGTCTGCGAAGCAACCAACATGAACCTGACACAACTCCGGGAGGCAGTAGAAGACAGGAGGGCCTGGCGTGCGCTGGTCCATGGGGTCACGAAGAGTCGGACACGACTAAACGACTAAACACACACAGATGAGAAGGAGATGTAGAGCTGGGTGTCATCAGGCAGGTGGAGCTTCAGGGGTCTCCGCACGTGGCTGAGACAGTGGTGTTAAGAGGGGTTTAGATTCGTTTGGCACTTGGGAATTTTTGCAGAAAGAGTTACCACCCGAAATGCATTAACTCTCACAGGCGCCGAAGCCTGGCAGACCCTGAGGGAGTTTGAAAGAACTCTCCCCCAGCACAAAAAGGCTTGTTTTAAAGAGCCTTTCCTGCCACGTCTCGCCCGCCTAGTTCCTCATATGTCCTGTCCTGATCTTAACTCCTTCCCCCCCAAGGCTGGACACTGCCTACCCCCCCCCGACATTGAGCGTCTTCACCCACAGCCTCGGATCAGGGCCCCAGAGGCCCTTCCCTCCCACTGCCTTTGTTGGAGGGGACCCAGAAGAAGGGAAAGGCCAGCCTTGACCGAAGGGAGGCTGTGTGTGTGTGTGTGTGTGTGTGTGTGTTTGGGGGGAGATTTGCAATCTGGGTTCCTTTCCTCTTTTGGGGGGAAAATGACCCCCTCTCCATCTCTCCCCCCCACATATGCAACGTCCTGGTCTCCCTCGCCCCCCAGGAGCCTAGATCAGGCCCCTAACCTGCAAACGTAATTTTTGGTACCCCACTATCACCCCCTTGCTTCCCCCTACTTTTGCAGTCCCCCTTCCTCTTCCTCCTTGCAACCCCATCAGTCTCGCTCCCCCCCCCCACTGCAGCCAGTGTCGCCATGTAGGAAAACCCAGGACCAACCCCCACGCCGCCCCCAAAGGTGCCTTGCTCGGAGGGGGATCTGGCCTCCTCTTCCCCCCCAAAGCAGCCTCCCTCCCCCCAAGACAGACACCCCCTTCCCCCCACCCAGAGGGCGGGGGACCCAGAAGAAGCAAATGGCCAGCCTTGGGGGAGATTTGCCATCTGGGTTCTTTTTCACTTTTTTCCCAGGGAAATGACCCCCCCCTCCGTCTCTTCCCCCCCCCACTGCTCTCCCTCCCTCCCTCCGCGCCTCCCCACCGTTTCCCACCTCCTGCCCAGACCTGATTGAGGGGAAGATCCTCGGAGCCCCATAGAGGTGGGGGGGGAAGGAGAGGGAGGGAGGCGGGGGGGGGCGACCTCTGGGGCTTCCGCTTCCTGTTAGAGCAGCGCCTCTTCCGCCTTCATAGCTCTAGGGTCCCCTCTTCCTCCCTCCCCCCCCCCGTTTTCTCTCTCCCCCCCCGCAGAGAATGGAGAGAGAGAGAGAGGAGGGGAGGTCATGAGGGGCCAGCGATCTCCTCCCCCTCACACAGTTTGTGCGTACCCCCTCTTTTCTATCCACGGCCCGCAGAGGCCACCGTTGTCCCCCCTCCCTCCCTTCCTTCTCTCCAACCGCCGGCCTTGAGGGGGGGGAGGGGAGGAGAAAAGGGCGGGGGGAGGGAGGAAGAGAAAGCCCCAAAGGGCGCAGGCGCGTCAGGGACCAACCGTCCTCTGGGGGGGTGAGCAGAGGGGGGCGGGGCCTGGAGGGGGGGTTGGTCCCTATTTCCCCCCCTCAGGAAGGGATACTGAGGCGCGCGGGGGGGGTGAGGGTTAGGGGGGGGCTCTCCCCGTTTGGAGCCTCCTCTGAGGGGATTCGCCAGAGGCGTTTCCTGAGGCGAGTAGGGGGGCTGGGATCTGGGCCCTAGAGATTCCCCTCTCCCCTTTGTATCCCCCTCCGCCCCTTCCTCTGGAGGAGACCCAGTGGGGGGGGGAAATTGCCTTCGCTTCCACTGGGAAAACAGGCCTTCTTCGAAGAGGAAGAGCTCAGCCAGGGAGAGAACCGGGGGGGGGGCTTCCACAACCGGGGGGGGCTCCCTTCCACCTCCCTCCCTGTCTCCCCCCCCTCCAGGTCAGGCTCTCCCTTGAAAGGACGTTTTAGGCCTCCCGCTCCTCCTAGAAAGACGCCTCGCCCGCGATCCTGAAACCTGTTGAGGGAAACTCACCCCCCCACCCCACTCTCCTGGGGACGGGGGGGGGAGGGGGAGGGGGAGGGGGGCTACTTACCAGAAGGGCCACTAAAAACGCCTTCTCTGAGGGGAGACGTTCTGGCCGCCTTCTCCACTGCGCACGCGCCACAGACCCCTCCACACACGCACACCCTCTATGGGGGGAAGAGGAGCGCATGCGCGGGAGGGAGAGGGAGCCGCGCAACCTGTGAGGGGATCTCGCGCGTGCGCAGAGACGAGCCCTGGGTGGGCTTGGAGGGCAGCCTGTCAGTCACTCGACGTGTGGGGGAAAGGGCGGTTCCCGCCCAGCCAGCCTTCCAGAGGGGATGGGCTTCCGCCCGGAGACAGGTGACGTGTAGGAAGCAGCAGGAGGAGCGAGCTGTTATTGGGTATCCCTTGTCTAATGGCAAAGTAAACAAAAGAAGACATTTCAATGATTGTGATTATGAGTAAAGAACATCTGTAACTTTAATAAAAACTTTCAATGGTTGGCAGCCAGTGTTTGAGTGAAATAATTTACATTGTGGATAAAAGAAATCACACTGGTGGCAGCAAAAAAGAATGAAAATTAAATGTCATGTTAGCACCCAATTTTAGGTTTCAATTCTCCGGTAGGGAATAACAGATAACGACAGTTCATCGGTTCAGTCCATATATAAGCCAATTTCAATTCATCCATATGGCTGAGCCTCGTTCCTAAAAAGGCGGATCGGGAGCCCTCAACATACATAGGTAAAGCCTTTTATAAGTTTCTTACACAAAATACAATAAGCACAGCACCCCCTTATTGGACCTTATTGGTCCCTTGAACCCTAGTCTTAAAGCTTAGAGGTGAGGTTCCAGGAGAAGCTGTAAACAAGGGTCTTCTGGCCATTTCCTCTTCTCATTCTGTTTTGTCTCGGTGTGCTAGCGCAGCAGTGCAGGCACCACGTTGTTTAAAGGAAAAAGAAAAATGACATGAGTTGCAAAGATCCAGCCACCCTGGGCTCAGTTTTTGCTCCTCCATCCCCCACTGTTGTCTTAACACCCTTTCAATGGTTTCTGCAACCTCTTCCGTCTTTCTGATATGGGAGACGGACGGTACACCCTGGAGAGTATCCCTAGGGTCACTCTCATCCTCACATAGTGTCCACAGGCTGCCAAAGCATAAATGTATTGCAAATCACAATGAACCACAACATGCACAACAAACTGCAATTAAACCTTTCACAATATGAAAAACATTCCCAGGTTAAAAGAAGTGCAAACACATGGGCAGCAGTCAGATTGGTGACTCGGGCTGGTGATCAGGATCACATAACTCTCCTCTTACAGCAGCTCCACTGGCGGCTGATCAGTTGCTACTGGGTTCAATTTAAAGTTCTGGTTTTAACCAGTATAAAGCCTTAAGTAGCTGGGGTCCCAGCTTTCTCAAAGACCACACCTCCCACGGTGAGCCTGCTTGGGGGTTCAGATCATCAGGGGAGGCTTTCCTCCTAATCCCACCACCTTTACAGGTCTGTTTGGGTGGGGGGCACAGGAGAGGGGCCCCTCTTCTCTGAGACTTTGGAACTCCCTCCCACTGGAGGTCAAGCTGCCCTCCTCTTGGCTATCCTTCCATCTTTGCAGGTCAAAACTCTTCTCTCACTAACCAGCTACCTGTGCATGATTTTTAGATCGATTGTTATGAATTTCTGCTTTGACTGGATTGTTAGGACTACTAGTGTTTTCCATTTTTGCCTTTTTCCATTCCTCTGAGCAATTGTTTAAAAAAATATCTTTGCCTTAATATTGCGTGTTAATCATGTAAGGTGCCTCCTTATTTATTGTTCAGAGTTATAATTACTGTCTTTTAATGAAGTTAACCACCATTGTCTTTTATTGTTGTAATCTGCCCTGGGTCCTTTTCAAAAGTGGGGTAAAATATTTTCAAGCAACCAGCCTCCCAACCGACTGATTCATGATTCATTTCTCCCCTTTAGCAGAAATAAAAGTGGCCTTGGATTCCCTCTCCTCCGACAAGGCACCCGGGAGGGATAACATCCCCACTGAAGTGCTGTCATCAGCTTTGGGGGAAGAGAAACGTCTTGGAGACAACAGACATGCTTTTCAAATGCTGCTAAAAAGTGTGTCTCTATTTCAGCCATGCACACCTGAGTTTCTCATGGTGGGATACTGGACGGATCACAGTTCACAGACCTGTATCACTTTTTCAACCCACAATGTCAAGAAGCTTCAATGGGTCCAAAATGCAGCAGCTAGATTGTTGGCTTGGGCTGGTCACAGGGACCCCATGACCCCCCATTTTGATCCTTTTAAATATTTGTATAGTTACCATTGAGAGCTCTTATTGTCTTTTAATGATGCAAACTATTCTTGGGTCCTTTCTAAGGAGAAAATATTTTGAACAAAGAAATACAGTGGTGCCTCGCTTAACGGGTGCCCCATTTAACGATGAATCTGCACAGCGATTAAGTTTTTGCGATCGCAAAAGTGATCACATTGCGACGATTTAGATAGGAAAAATCGCTTTGCGATGATCGGTAAGCTGTTTCACTTACTGATTTTTGCATAGAGATGTTTTCCTAACAGCTGATCAAAGGTTCCAAAATGGCCACGGGGCAAAAAAAATGGCTGCCCACTGTGTTTTCGTGCCCATTCCTCGCTTACCAGGCAGCGAAAATGGCGGCCGTATGGAGGATTTTTGCTTAACTGTGAGTTTTTTGCCCATAGGAACACATTAAACGTGTTTTGATGCATTCCTATGGGCTTCTTTGTTTCGCATAGCAACGAATCCACATAGCAACGATTTTTCTGGAACGGATTATCGTCGCTATGCGGGGCACCGCTGTATAGTAGAAATGGATTAGCCAGCTCTAATTTATTGATGGAAATACGAGGGGATGCTGATAAGTATTGAGCCTTTCCCAGAAAAGATTGAGCTAGGAAGCTATAAATTGCAGGGTGTATTGGCCAATTTGTCTGTATTCAATAGTACAAGAATCAACTACCTATGATTTTAACTTTTCTTTCAGTTTCTGGTCCAAAGTGAACATGGCAGCACTTCCAGAAAATTTCAGTGTGGAAGAGCATAGGACCACAATCCAGGTCCTGTTTTTCCAAGGGAAATGTGCAAAGCAGATCCATGATGAAATGTCCCAAACTATGGGTGACAGTGGCCCTTCATATGCAACAGTTAAACGTTGGGTTGTCAATTTTCAAACTGGCCATTTCGGTGTTGAAAGTGAGAAAGCCAGTGGAAGGCCTGTTTCTGTCTCTGTGCCTGCAAATGTGAAAGCCATCCATGACAGGATCATGGAGGACCGCCGAATATCAGCCAAAAGTATTGCTATATATCTGAGAATATCATGTGAGAGAGTTGGTGCCATTATCCACTACGACTTGGAAATGAGAAAGCTGGAAGCAAAGTGGATCCCCAAACTTTTGACAACCGAACAAAAGAGGAAACGTGTGGAGTCATTGGTGGCTGTTTTGGAACATTTTGCAAGAAATCTGTCAGATTTCCTGGGCAAAATAACTGGTGATGAGACATGGATCTACTGTTATGATCCTGAGACAAAGGAACAGTCTAAGGAATAGAGGCACAGTGGTTCCCCCAGGCCAAAGAAGTTCCGTGTGCAAAGGTCGGTGCAGAAGCAAGTGGCAACAGTTTTTTGGGATCACCCGTGTGGGTCAGGAGGTAAGGCTGAAGAGCCTGACGCCGAGAGAGGCCCGTAAGGAAAGGACTAGAAATTGGGCCTTCTCGACGGTGGCTCACCTTTGGAACAATCACACTCCGGTGATTCGTGCGGCCCCCTCGCTGGGTATTTTAAAAAAACAACTAAAAACATGGATGTTTGTGCAGGCCTTCCCTCCAGTTAACTCTTGATCACGCTTCTTTTTCTTTATACTTTCCTTTTTTTTGCCATCTTGAATAATTTCTAATTTATTAGCTCAGATGGGTGGGGTATAAACAAACAAACAAACAAACAAGAAGGGAATTCTGCTGGTGGGCTACCTCCAACAGGGTTCAACCATCAATGCAAAATATTACTGTGGTTTGTTGACGAAGCTGAGGCAAAACATCAAGGAAAAACTTTGAGGTAAGGTCTCCAAAGGTGTCATCCTGTTGCATGACAATGCCTCGTCACACACTGAAACAATGGCAAAACTGACCTCCTTAGGCTTTCAAGGGATGGCCCATCCACCCTATTCTCCTGACCTGGCTCCTTCTGACTATTATCTGTTCCCCAAACTCAAAAAACACCCAAAGGGACAACGATTTGGGACTGTTCTGGAGGCAACTAATGCTTCAAATGAGTGGCTACACCAGCAGTTGGAAGAATTTTATTTAGAGCGACTTAAGAAGCTACAGGACAGATGTTGCAAGTGCATTGACTTCCTGGGGGAATATGTAGAATTGTGTGGCAGTTACAGCTTCCTAGCTCAATTTTTTCTGGGAAAGGCTCAGATTTTCCAAATCAAATACAACAATACAAAACAATACAAAATACTAACAATCTGAAACCCAGGGCAGAAGAAGAAGGGAAAGGCCAGCCTTGATCGAAGGGAAATCTGGGTTCCTTTCCTCTTTTTGGGGGGCAAACGACCCCTCTCCATCTCCCCCCCCCACATATGCAACGTCCTGGTCTCCCTCCCTCCACCCCCCAGGAGCCTAGATCAGGCCCCTAACCTGCAAACGTCATATCTGGTACCCCACCATCAACCCCTTGCTTCCCCCCACTTTTGCAGCCCCCCTTCCTCTTCCTCTTCCTCCTTGCAACCCCATCAAGCTCGCTTCCCCTTCCCACCAAGACTTGCAGCCTTAAAAATAAGTTCTCCAAGGGCTGGAGTGGGGGTGGGGAGAGAGTCAGGCCCCTTTCTCGCCTTCCCCTTTGAAACCCACTGGGAGAAGGTGTGGTTTTTTGTGGGGGGTGGGGTATCGCCATGCAGGAAAACCCGGGACCGACCCTCCCACCCCCACCCGGCCCCCAAGGGTGCCTTGCTCGGAGGGGGATCTGGGCTCCTCTTTTCCCCCCAAAGCAGCTCCCCTCCCTCTCTCCCCCCCAAGACAGACACCCCCCTCCCCCCACACAGAGGGGGGGGAGCCAGAAGAAGCAAAAGGCCAGCCTTAAGGGGAGATTTGCCATCTGGGTTCCTTTTTGTTTCGGGCTAATGACCCCCCTCTCCGTCTCTTTCCCCCCCCGCTCTCCCTCCCTCCACGCCTCCCCACCGTTTCCCACCTCCTGCCCAAACCTGATTGGGGGGGAAGAACCTTGGAGCCCCATAGAGGTGGGGGGGGAGGAGAGGGAGGGGGGAGGGGGGGCGACCTCCGGGGATTCCGCTTCCTGGTAGAGCGGCGCCTCTTCCGCCTTCATAGCTCTAGGGTCCCCTCTTCCTCCCCCCCTCCCGCTTTCTTCTCCCCCCCCCGCAGAGAATCGTGAGCGCGCGCGCACGAGAGAGAGAGAGAGAGAGATGGAGCTTGCTTCTTTCCTTCCTTTCCTTCTTTCCCTCCCTCCCTCCGGGAGAGATCAGATCACTCTCCCCTCCCCTTTCCTGGGAGAAGAAAAGGAGCCAAAGGATCCCTCTGGAGAGATCCCGGGAGGAAGGAAGAGCGAAAGGCTTTCCCTCTGGACAGCTGCCTTTCTCCTTCTTCCATCCGGTGGGGCAGAGAAAGGAGCAGGGGATGAAGAGAAAAAAGCTGGGAGGGAGGGAGGGGCCTTTTGTAAACGAGACGGCTCTGAATGGCGCGTCCAGGAGAAAAGCCCCAAGCAGAGAAGCCTCTTCCTTGCAGCCAGGAGAGCTGGCCAGAGGAGCCTCTCCTTGGGGGGGGGGTGGGGGGAGAGATCTCCTTTCCGCCTCTGCCCGAAACCTCTGGCCTCCTTCTCTTTCTGCCATGCTTTTCCCTGGGGGGGGGGGAAGGCTTTTTATGCAAGGCCACCAGGAAGCCCCCCCAACACACACACACACACACACTTGAAGAGGGAGGATATCCCTCCAACCTATCCACCCGCCTTCCTGCAGGGGATCCCCAGCATGGGATCTGGTCGGGAGGGGGGGGATCTAGTCTGCCTTCGCTCTCCTCAACCCAGAGCCACTGAACCACTTGCTTCTGAAGAGTCCCCTTCAAACACTATAGACTGGGAGGGGGATCCAGAAGAGGCTCTGGATGGCAGGCCAGGCATGGAGGGGGGCGGGTGGAGGGACCCGCCTTCTCCCCCAAAGCCCATATCTCGCTTCTGACATGGGATGTGATGTTTGCGGGGGGTGTTGGCTGGAGGAAGGAGAAATTGGGATCGAGGGGGATGCTCCCTCCTTTCCCCCATCTGCCACTCCCCTCCCAAAAGGCTGTGTACAGGATCTGGGGAAAGAAGGGGGTTGAGGAGGACCCACCGACATGCACAGAGAAAGGCCCTGGATGTCTTGCTGGGGGGGGGAGGGCAGGATCCAGACATTCCATTCGGCCCCTCTCCCAATTTATCCCCCCCTCCCATGCGAGGAGGGAAGGGACCAAAACAAAGAGACCTCCCTTCCCCCGGCAAGGCCTTCATGCAGAGCAGACCGAGCGGATTGTCCGGTCTCTGGGGCTGGTGGGGGGAGGAGACTGTTTTTCCCCCAGGTTCTTTTAAATATATGTCACTGCAACCCATTTTTTACCTCTTAATTCCGCCACCCCATTTTGCAACTCCCCCCTCATAGCTCACCTCCTTGCAGGTCCTCTAGTGGCACCACCTGTATGATGTGTGTGTGTGTTTAGTCGTTTAGTTGTGTCCGACTCTTCGTGACCCCATGGACCAGAGCACGCCAGGCCCTCCTGTCTTCTACTGCCTCCCGGAGTTGTGTCAGGTTCATGTTGGTTGCTTCGCAGACACTGTCCAGCCATCTCATCCTCGGTCGTCCCCTTCTCCTCTTGCCGTCACACTTTCCCAACATCAGGGTCTTTTCCAGGGAGTCTTTTCTTCTCATTAGATGGCCAAAGTACTGGAGCCTCAGCTTCAGGATCTGTCCTTCCAGTGAGCACTCAGGGTTGATTTCCTTTAGAACTGATAGGTTTGTTCTCCTTGCAGTCCAGGGGATTCTCAAGAGCCTCCTCCAGCACCACAATTCAAAGGCATCAATTCTTCGGCGGTCTGCTTTCTTTATGGTCCAGCTCTCACTTCCATACATCACGACAGGAAAAACCATAGCTTTGACTATTCGGACTTTTGTTGGCAAGGTGATGTCTCTGCTTTTCAAGATGCTGTCCAGATTTGTCATCGCTTTCCTCCCAAGAAGAAGGCGCCTTTTAATTTCAGGGCTGCTGTCTCCATCTGCAGTGATCATGGAGCCCAAGAAGATAAAATTTGACACTGCCTCCATATCTTCCCCTTCTATTTCCCAGGAGGTGATGGGACCAGTGGCCATGATCTTAGTTTTTTTGATGTTGAGTTTCAGACCGTTTTTTGCACTCTCCTCTTTCACTCTCATTACAAGGTTCTTTAATTCCTCCTCACTTTCTGCCATCAGAGTGGTATCATCTGCATATCGGAGGTTGTTGATATTTCTTCCGGCAATCTTAATTCCGGCTTGGGTTTCTTCCAGTCCAGCCTTCCGCATGATGTATTCTGCATATAAGTTAAATAAGCTGGGGGACAGTATACAGCCTTTTCGTACTCCTTTCCCAATTTTGAACCACTCAGTTGTTCCATGACCAGTTCTAACTGTTGCTTCCTGTCCCACATATAGGTTTCTCAGGAGACAGATAAAGTGGTCAGGCACTCCCATTTCTTTAAGAACTTGCCATAGTTTGCTGTGGTCCACACAGTCAAAGGCTTTCGCATAGTCAATGAAGCAGAAGTAGATATTTTTCTGGAACTCTCTGGCTTTCTCCATAATCCAGCGCAAGTTAGCAATTTGGTCTCGAGTTCCTCTGCCTCTTCGGAATCCAGCTTGTACTTCTGGGAGTTCTCGGTCCACATACTGCTGAAGCCTACCTTGGAGGATTTTGAGCATAACCTTGCTAGCGTGTGAAATGAGTGCAATTGTACGGTAGTTGGAGCATTCTTTGGCACTGCCTTTCTTTGGGATTGGGATGTAGACTGATCTTTTCCAATCCTCTGGCCACTGTTGAGTTTTCCAAACTTGCTGGCATATTGAATGTAGCACCTTAACAGCATCATCTTTCAAGATTTTAAATAGTTCAACTGGAATGCCATCACCTCCACTGGCCTTGTTGTTAGCCAGGCTTTCTAAGGCCCACTTGACTTCGCTCTCCAGGATGTCTGGCTCAAGGTCAGCAACTACATTGTCTGGGTTGTCCGGGATATCCACATCTTTCTGATATAATTCCTCCGTGTATTCTTGCCACCTCTTCTTGACGTCTTCTGCTTCTGTTAGGTCCCTCCCATTTTTGTCTTTTATCATGTTCATCTTTGCGCAAAATGTTCCTCTAATATGTCCAATTTTCCTGAACAGATCTCTGGTCTTTCCTTTTCTGTTATCTTCCTCTATTTCTTTGCATTGTTCATTTAAGAAGGCCCTCTTGTCTCTCCTTGCTATTCTTTGGAAGTCTGCATTCAATTTTCTGTAACTTTCCCTATCTCCCTTGCATTTTGCTTCCCTTCTCCTCTCTGCTATTTCTAAGGCCTCGTTGGACAGCCACTTTGCTTTCTTGCATTTCCTTTTCTTTGGGATGGTTTTCGTTGCTGCCTCCTGGACAATGTTACGAGCCTCTATCCAAAGTTCTTCAGGCACTCTGTCCACCAAATCTAGTTCCTTAAATCTGTTCTTTACTTCCACTGTGTATTCATAAGGGATTTGGTTTAGATTATACCTGAGTGGCCCAGTGGTTTTTCCTAATCTCTTCAGTCTAAGCTTGAATTTTGCTATGAGAAGCTGATGATCAGAACCGCAGTCAGCTCCAGGTCTTGTTTTTGCTGACTGTATAGAGCTTCTCCATCTTTGGCTGCAGAGAATATAATCAATCTGATTTCGATATTGCCCATCTGGTGATTTCCATGTATAGAGTCGCCTCTTGTGTTGTTGGAAAAGAGTGTTTGTGATGACCAGCTTATTCTCTTGACAAAACTCTATTAGCCTTTGTCCTGCTTCGTTCTGAACTCCAAGGCCAAACTTCCCTGTTGTTCCTTTTATCTCTTGGCTCCCTACTTTAGCATTCCAGTCCCCTAGAATGAGAAGAACATCTTTCTTTGGTGTCAGTTCTAGAAGGTGTTGTAGATCTTCATAGAATTGTTCAATTTCAGTCTCCTCAGCAATGCTGGTTGGTGCATAAACTTGGATTATTGTGATGTTGAATGGTCTGCCTTGGATTCGTATTGACATCATTCTATCATTTTTGAGATTGTATCCCATTACAGCTTTTCCCACTCTTTTGTTGACTATGACGGCTACTCCATTCCTTCTACGGGATTCTTGTCCACAATAGTAGATATGATAATCATCTGAGCTGAATTCGCCCATTCCTGTCCATTTTAGTTCACTGATGCCCAGGATGTCGATGTTTATTCTTGCCATCTCCTGTTTGACCACCTCCAGCTTCCCAGTGTTCATAGATCTTACATTCCAGGTTCCTATGCAGTATTTTTCTTTGCAGCATTGGATTTTCCTTTCACTTCCAGGCACGTCCACAGCTGAGCGTCCTTTCGGCTTTGGCCCAACCACTTCATTAGCTCTGGAGCTACTTGTACTTGTCCTCCGCTCTTCCTCAGTAGCATGTTGGACGCCTTCCGACCTGAGGGGCCCATCTTCCAGCGTCATATCTTTTAGCCTTTTGTTTCTGATCATGGGGCATTCTTGGCAAAGATACTGGAGTGGCTTGCCATTTCCTACTCCAGGTGGATTGCGTTTAGTCGGAACTCTCCACTATGTCCTGTCCGTCTTGGGTGTCCCTGCACGGCATAGCCCATAGTTTCTCTGAGTTACTCAAGCCCCTTCGCCACGACAAGGCAGCAATCCATGAAGAAGCACCTGTATGATGATGACACACAACTTCCATTGCTGACCTAGAGCCAGACATCCTCGAGAGTGAGGTCAAGTGGGCCTTAGAAAGCCTGGCTAACAACAAGGCCAGTGGAGGTGATGGCATTCCAGTCGAACTATTTAAAATCCTAAAGGATGATGCTGTTAAGGTGCTACATTCAATATGCCAACAAGTTTGGAAAACTCAACAGTGGCCAGAGGAAAGGAAAAGATCAGTCTACATCCCAATACCAAAGAAAGGCAGTGCCAAAGAATGCTCCAACTACCGGACAATTGCACTCATCTCACACGCCAGCAAGGTTATGCTCAAAATCCTACAAGGTAGGCTTCAGCAGTATGTGGACCGAGAACTCCCAGAAGTACAAGCGGGATTCCGAAGGGGCAGAGGAACCCGAGACCAAATTGCCAACATGCGCTGGATTATGGAGAAAGCCAGAGAGTTCCAGAAAAACATCTACTTCTGCTTCATTGACTATGCAAAAGCCTTTGACTGTGTGGACCATAGCAAACTATGGCAAGTCCAAAAAGAAATGGGAGTGCCTGACCACCTTATCCATCTCCTGAGAAACCTATATGTGGGACAGGAAGCAACAGTTAGAACTGGATATGGAACAACGGATTGGTTCAAAATTGGGAAAGGAGTACGACAAGGCTGTATATTGTCACCCTGCTTATTTAACTTATATGCAGAATACATCATGCGGAAGGCTGGACTGGAGGAATCCCAAACTGGAATTAAGATTGTAGGAAGAAATATCAACAACCTCCAATATGCAGATGATACCACTCTGATGGCAGAAAGTGAGGAGGAACTAAAGAACCAGTACTTTGGCTCCAGTACTTTGGCCATCTCATGAGAAGAGAAGACTCCTTGGAAAAGACTTTGATGTTGGGAAAGTGTGAAGGCAAGAGGAGAAGGGGTGACAGAGGATGAGATGGTTGGACAGTGTCACCGAAGCAACCAACATGAATCTGACACAACTCCGGGAGGCGGTGGAAGACAGGAGGGCCTGGCGTGCTCTGGTCCATGGGGTCACGAAGAGTCGGACACGACTAAACGACTGAACACACAGCTTCGCAGACACTGTCCAGCCATCTCATCCTCGGTCGTCCCCTTCTCCTCCTGCCTTCACACTTTCCCAACATCAGGGTCTTTTCCAAGGAGTCTTTTCTTCTCATGAGATGGCCAAAGTACTGGAGCCTCAGCTTCAGGATCTGTCCTTCCAGTGAGCACTCAGGCTTGATTTTCTTTAGAATGGATTGTTTTGTTCTCCTTGCAGTCCAGGGGACTCTCAAGAGTCTCCTCCAGCACCACAATTCAAAGGCATCAATTCTTCGGCGGTCTGCTTTCTTTATAGTCCAGCTCTCATTTCCGTACATCACGACAGGAAAAACCATAGCTTTGACTATTTGGACTTTTGTTGGCAAGGTGATCTTTGCTTTTTAAGATGCTGTCGAGATTTGTCATCGCTTTCCTCCCAAGAAGAAGGCGCCTTTTAATTTCGTGGATGCTGTCGCCATCTGGAGTGATCATCGAGCCCAAGAAAGTAAAATCTTTCACTGCCTCCATATCTTCCCCTTCTATATGCCAGGAGATGATGGGACCAGTGGCCATGATCTTATTTATTTATTTTTATGTTGAGCTTCAGATAATTTTTTGTACTCTCCTCTTTCATCCTCATTACAAGGCCCCTTCATGGATTGCTGCCTTGTCGTGGCGAAGGGGCTTGAGTAATTCAGAGAAGCCATGGGCTATGCCGTGCAGGGACACCTAAGATGAACAGGTCATAGTGGAGAGTTCTGACTAAATGCAATCCACCTGGAGCAGGAACTGGCAAGCTACTCCAGTATCTTTGCCAAGAAAACCCCATGATCAGAAACAAAAGGCTAAAAGACAAAGAACTACTTAATTATATTTATTTATTTATTTATTTATTTATTTATTTATTTATTTATTTAATTTATATCCCGCCTATCTGGTCGGGTGAGGACCACTCTAGGTGGCTAATATATATATAGTCACTGCAGCCAGAATTCTTTATGCCAAGAATTGGAAGAAATCGGTGGTATCGAAACAAGAGGAAATTATTGAGAAGATACAGGAAGTGGCAGAAATGGATATTTTATCAGAAGTGTTGAAAGACTGTCCAGTACAAAACGAAACTGAACAATGGGATTTATTATATAAATGGCTTGAGTCACCAGATAGTGCTTGAATGACATAGATTTAAACCAGGGGTGTCCAACCTTTCACCTTCCCTGGGCCACATTAGAAGATGAATATTTGGTTTGGGCCGCACATAAAATAAATAAAAAAAACATAGAAAACATAGTTAACATATTAAACTTACAGTGGGGTCTCAAATTACAAACGACCCTACTTGCGAACAATTCAACTTACGAACCTGCCCTACAGGGGAAATAAGGACAAACTTCCCTCGAGGTATGAACAGGAAAAAAGTGCCCCCTCCCTCCCCTTAGAGGCTTCTGGAGGGGGGAAAAGGGCCAGAATAACATGCCTCTCCCGCCTCAGAATGGATAAATGTGGCAGGGATGGGGGAGAAGGGGATCCATGGTAGGGCTCTGTAAATTGGAAGAGGAAGATTATTTATCCATTTCCTCAATTCGTAACTCTCTGTGCGGAGGGTGGATGTTGGTGAGGGAGGAGGGGGCATCCCGCTGACCTGAGAGGGTGCTGGGCTCTCCCTTGTCCATCAGCTTGATTTCCTCCAGTTCTTTGGGAGGGGATTCCTCTCCTCCTCTCCCTTGGGAGATCTCGGCGGCCTCATTTGGAACTGCAGAGAAAGAGGAGGAGGAGAGAAGAGGCGTTAGATTTGGGTGGGATTAGCAGTGGCCAGAGGACTGGAAAAAATCAGTCTACATGCCTATCCCAAAGAAGGGCAGTGTCAAAGAATGCTCCAACTACCGTACAATTGCACTCATTTCACACGCTAGCAAGGTCATGCTCGAAATCCTACAAGGTAGGCTTCACCAGTATGTGGACCAAGAACTCCCAGAAGTACAAGCTGGATTTCGAAGAGGCAGAGGAACTAGAGACCAAATTGCTAACATGCGCTGGATTATGGAGAAAGCCAGAGTGTTCCAGAAAAACATCTACTTCTGCTTCATTGACTATGCAAAAGCCTTTGACTGTGTGGACCACAGCAAACTATGTCAAGCCCTTAAAGAAATGGGAGTGCCTGACCACTTTATCTGTCTCCTGAAAAACCTGCATGTGGGACAGGAAGCCACAGTTAGAACTGGATATGGAACAACTGATTGGTTCAAAATTGGGAAAGACGTACGGTAAGACTGTATATTGTCCCCCTGCTTATTTAACTTATATGCAGAATAGAACATGAGAAAGGCTGAAGTGGAGGAATCCCAAACAGGAATTAAGATTGCCAGAAGAAATATAAACAACCTCAGATGTGCAGATGATGCCACTCTGATGGCAGAAACTGAGGAGGAATTAAAGAACCTCTTGTTATTTAGTCGTTTAATCGTGTCTGACTCTTCGTGACCCCATGGACCAGAGCACGCCAGGCCCTCCTATCTTCCACTGCCTCCCGGAGTTCTGTCAATTTCATGTTGGTTGCTTTGCAGACACTGTCCAGCCATCTCATCCTCGGTCGTCCCCTTCTCCTCTTGCCGTCACACTTTGCTAACATCAAGGTCTTTTCCAAGGAGTCTTCTCTTCTCATCCGATGGCCAAAGTACTGGAGCCTCAGCTTCAGGATCTGTCCTTCCAGTGAGCACTCAGGGTTGATTTCCTTTAGAATTGATAGGTTTGTTCTCCTTGCAGTCCAGGGAACTCTCAAGAGCCTCCTCCAGCACCACAATTCAAAGGCATCAATTCTTCGGCGGTCTGCTTCCTTTATAGTCCAGCTCTCACATCCATACATCACAACAGAAAAAACCAAAGCTTTGACTATTCGGACTTTTGTTGGCAAGGTGATGTCTCCACTTTTTAAGATGCTGTCAAGGTTTGTCATCGCTTTCCTCCCAAGAAGCAGGCGTCTTTTAATTTCAGGGCTGCTGCTTCCATCTGCAGTGATCATGGAGCCCAAGAAAGTAAAATCTGTCACTACCTCCATATCTTCCCCTTCTATTTCCCAGGAGGTGATGGGACCAGTGGCCATGATCTTAGTTTTTTTGATGTTGAGTTTCAGACCATTTTTTGCACTCTCCTCTTTCACCCTCATTACAAGGTTCTTTAATTCCTCCTCACTTTCTGCCAGCAGAGTGGTATCATCTGCATATCTGAGATTGTTGATATTTCTTCTGGCAATTTTAATTCCGGTTTGGGATTCCTCCAGTCCAGCTTTCCGCATGATGTATTCTGCATATAAGTTAAATAAGCCGGGGGACAATATACAGCCTTGTCGTACTCCTTTCCCAATTTTGAACCATTCAGTTGTTCCATATCCAGTTCTAACTGTTGCTTCCTGTCCCACATATAGGTTTCTCAGGAGACAGACAAGGTGGTCAGGCACTCCCATTTCTTTAAGAACTTGCCATAGTTTGCTGTGGTCCACACAGTCAAAGGCTTTCGCATAGTCAATAAAGCAGAAGTAGATGTTTTTCTGGAACTCTCTGGCTTTCTCCATAATCCAGTGCATGTTAGCAATTTGGTCTCGAGTTCCTCTGCCCCTTCGGAATCCAGCTTGTACTTCTGGGAGTTCTCGGTCCACATACTGCTGAAGCCTACCTTGTAGGATTTTGAGCATAACCTTGCTAGCATGTGAAATGAGTGCAATTATACAGTAGTTGGAGCATTCATTAAGAACCTCTTAATGAGGGTGAAAGAGTACCAAAATGGTCTGAAGCTGAACATCAAAAAAACTAAGATCATGGCCACTGGTCCCATCACCTCATGGCAAATAGAAGGGGAAGATATGGAGGTAGTGACAGATTTGACTTTCTTGGGCTCCATGATCACTGCAGATGGTGACAGCAGTCATTGAATTAAAAGACGCCTGCTTCTTGGGAGGAAAATGATGACAAACGTAGACAGCATTTTAGAAAGCAGAGACATCACCCTGCCGACAAAAGTCAAAGCTGTGGTTCTTCCAGTAGTGATGTACGGAAGTGAGAGCTGGATCATAAAGAAAGCTGACCACCGAAGAATTGATGCTTTTGAATTGTGGTGTTGGAGGAGGCTCTTGAGAGTCCCCTGGACTGCAAGGAGAACAAACCGATCCATTCTGAAGGAAATTAAGCCCGAGTGCTCACTGGAAGGATAGAGCCTGAAGCTGAGGCTTCCATACTTTGGCCATCTCATGAGAAGAGAGGACTCCCTGGAAAAGACCCTGATAGGAAAGTGTGAGGGCAAGAGGAGAAGGGGACGACAGAGGACGAGGTGGAAGGACAGGGTCATCGAAGCCACCAACATGAATTTGGCCCAACTCCGGGAGGCAGTGGAAGACAGGAGGGCCTGGCATGCTCAGGTCCATGGGATCACAAAGATTTGGATATGACCTAACAACTCAACAACAACAGCATCCTTTATTTCACAGCTGTCCACCACTGTGTCTGACAAATTCCCCCGACTGACCAGCATTTTAAAAAACCAGTTCATCCCCACTGCTTTGCGCATCCTGCTGATTGCTGAGCCCTTTTTAAAAGGTCTTTGTGTGTTGGGGGAGAGGGAGAGCCCCCAATGATCAAAGAGATACAGGGGACCACCCCAGGGCCTCAGGGGTGGCACAAGCCAGGTCCAAAAACACTCACCCAGTCTTCTTGCAAAGATGGGGGGGGTATCCAAAATGACCCCCTTGCACCCTTTGTACATACAGTGGTGTCCCGCATAGCGAGGTTAATCCGTTCTGGATTAACCCTCGCTATGTGGAAACATTGCTAAACGGAACGGAAAAGCCCATTGGAATGCATTAAATATCATTTAATGTGTTCCAATGGGCTCCAAACTTACCGTTCAGTGAAGTTTCCCCCATCTGGCAGCCATTTTCGTGCCCTCGGTAAGCGAGGGCAGGGCGCGAAAATGGTTGCAGTGGCCGTTTTGGGTCATCCGGCGGTCATTTTGGAATCTCCGAACAGCTGATTCCCCGACGTCGCAATGTGAAGATCGGTAAACGAAACGCTTACTGATCTTCGCAATGCGAGATTTTGCCTATCTAGGCATCAGTATGCCTTCGCATTAGCGATCCTTTTTTGGGATCGCTATGCGAATTTGTCGTTAAACGGTGCGCTCGTTAAGCGAGGCACCACTGTACAAAGATATGCATGAAAAGGATTATCTTTAAATACATATATATGTTTGGAATGCAGGCAGGTCCCAGAGGCCCTCAAAATGTCACAAAATTTGGAGGGACATGATTTGCAATTAGGCTGGCATGCCTATTTATGGTATAAAAAGGACAAAGAACAAAAATTTTTTAATTCACATATGATAAGAAGAGCTTTACTGGGAATGTGGAGAAAAATTGTACAACAAATTTATTACAAAATACCTGTATGGGTGTCACCGTTAGAGGCCTTTATCCAACCCAGTCTTATGACAAAAACAAACTTTTTAAAATATCAAGATCTATTAAAAAAGGATGGTGAACTAAAGTCTAAAGAAGAGCTAGAGTCACAGAATATATATATAGAGTGGTGGCCTAGAGCACAGCTAGAATCTAGATATACAAAAGATAAAATAGAAGGCTTCGACTTAGAGCAAACGATTTTTGACAAACTTTTATTAGGTTCAAAAGAACAAACTGTTAAGAAAATGTATAATTATATGTTGGAAATTAAGATGCAAGATGAAATGGTTAAGGAATGTATGATTAAGTGGGCACAAAATATAGGGCATAACATTGATATTGATCAATGGCTGAAAATATTGCAAAATAATATAAAGCTTACAAGATCGGTGAACTTTAAAGAGAATATATATAAGATGTTTTATAGATGGCACATGACCCCAGAAAAATTGTCAAAGATGTATACAGATGTATCAAATAAGTGTTGGAAATGTGAATCACAAGTGGGAAGCTATTATCATATGTGGTGGTCATGTGGAGTAGCGAAACAATATTGGAAAAGAGTACATGTAATGTTGGAACAAATATTGCTCTGTAAAGTGCCATTAACTCCAGAACTGTTTTTATTGAGTATGATACCTGAAAATATAGATAAGTCAAAGAACTATATAGTTATATACATAGTTACGGCAGCTAGAATTTTATATGCTAAAAATTGGAAAAGATCAACGGTACCGAAACAAGAAGATCTTATTGAAAAGATACGGGAAATAGCCAAAATGGACATTTTATCAGAAGTTATGAAGGACTATCCCTTGCAAAAGGCAACAGAAAGATGGGATCTATTTAACAAGTGGACAGAATCAACAGGCAGCTCATGAACAGTACATATTGAAAGGAGAACTGAATCTAGAAGGCAGAAAAGAGTAAATAGAATAATTTAAAATCTTGATATGGCAATAGGTACAGAATGGATGAAAGTATGTTATTGACTCCCCTCTTCCTCATCAATCCCAATTCCCTTTTCCTTTTTGTTATCCCTTATAAAAAATAAAAAATACAAAAAAAAAAAGTCACAAAATTGCCCACAGCAGAACCTCCCTATAAGGAATTCATTTTTCCCATTTCTGATAGCTGTTGGAATGGAAACAAAGGAGAGACGTCCATTGCAACATTACCTATTCCTGTTTGGGATAAAAGGGGAATCCTAGTAAAGTGAAGTTGGAAGGGGCCTCCAAGGCCATCAAGGCTAACCCCTCCCCCTCAGCTCAAGGCAGGAGTTCGAATCCAAGCAGATCTGCCAGGGGACAATCTCAAATTCTCTTGAAGTCCTGCAGGTTTGGAGCCCTCCCCAACTCCCGAGGTGACCAGTTCCACTCTCGTCCTGCTCCAACGGTTAGGAAGTGTGGCAGAATGGCAGAGAGCCCTTGTTGAAAAGTCAATGCATGAGGGAAGAGTGGAGCCGGGGTGGGGGTGGGGTGGGACCCCTCCTGCACGTTTATAAAGACTTGCATGGATTGCTTTTATTGGGTTTGTAGGCAGGAGCAGGGACTCAAGGGTGAAACCACCTATACGTTACTTGGATACTTGGCAGAATTAAAGTTGGAGAAATGAAATGTGAGATTACTGCACTCCATCTTAGCCAAAGGGCCAAGAAGCTGTTATCTCGTATCAAACGTGGTTTGAAAGGTCTGATGTGGAAATGGATCTCAATGAAAGAAATGTTTCCCTGAAAGGCCCAGCTGGTCACTAGTTGAGCTCAACTTCCTGCTTTCCTGTTCCTCCCTCTGAGTCCCCCCGTTTCCCTTCCTTTTCTCCCGCAATGGTTCTGCTCGGTATTTCCAGGAGAGGAGGTTTCACTCACCAGAGGCTGATTCAGAGGTGGCTTTGGAGGCTGATGGCCGGGTTCCTGCAGACAAACCAGATTGAGAGTCACTGGTTCGGAAGGAGACCCGAGAGGTCCTCTAGTCTGACCCACCAGGCCAAGGAAGGATTTAAAAAACCTCGCGTCCCATCCTGGACTATTTCTGTATCTCTCCAAAAACAAGCACACCCAAGTGGTTGAGGGCTCGGCACCTTTGGGAGAAAACATCTGCCTTTTGGGGATGTCGTGGCCCCAGCTCCCTGAAATGCCTCGGGATGTTGTTGACCCCCTTGAGTCCTGTCCAGGTGAACCCCCCTCCCATGCCCAGCAAGGTCATTCAGGGCTCCACTTACGGAGAGAGTAGCAGACCATCCCAGCCAGCAGCAGGAGGGCGGCCCCAGTCCCCAAGACACCCCCCACGAGGGGCCATGCTGAGCCTGAAAGGGGAGAGAAATGAGGGAAAGGGTGGGGAGTGGGTCACCCCCCAAAAAAACTCATCTGCTCCCAGCGGATTATCTCAAGCAGCTTTGCTGTGCCCTCTCCGGGGAGGGGAATAATCTACCATGTGTTGAACCCCCCCCACGCCTGATCCCAAGTAAAGCACAAGAAAGTTTGAATTTAAGCCATGTCGCCTCTAGAGGGCAGTAGGAGGCTTTTTATTTTCAGATGAAAAATCATTTTCAGGAGGAAAAAGAAAGATGGGTTATGGGAACAGGATGCTGGGACCCTATTGGCCACCCCTGAACCCCTGGAGATGGCCCGACCCCTGTTTCGACCCCTAGTCCGAGACCTCGTGTCCTCCCAAGATCTGCTCCAAGGGAGGCTCGTCTTAGGGGGCCCTCGGAAGATCCCCCCTCTCCAAGCCCCACCCAACAGGCTGCCTCTCACCTGGCCCCTCCCAGCCCACGTCGAGGGGTCCCTGGAGGCCAGCATGTTCCACGTGGCACCGGTAGTGGCCCCTCTCCTTGGGGTCGATTTGGAGGCTCAGCTGTGCCTGGAAAGTCCCGTCTGCGTTGGGGAGGGCACCTTTCCGGAGCGTCTCCTGCAGGAAGACTTGGCCGTCCTTCACCCAGGAGACGTTGATCTCTTTGGGGTAGAAGCCGTCCGCGCGGCACGCCAGCGTTTCCAGACTCTGGCTGGTCCCAACGCGGGTCACCCTCACGGCTGGGGGCTCTGGCGAAACAGGAAAAGAAGACAGCGGAAGAAACGATCAAAGGAAGACCAGTTGACCACAGGAGGTGGCTCAATTTGGATCCCGGGTGTGCTTCTGGGCGTTACCCAGGAAGAGAGCTCAGGTCTTCGAGATGGGAGCTGTGGGGACTACAAAGCCCCAAATCCCCAAGTCATTAGGGCCAGGGCACTGGGGACCCTCCCAGGCCAGCCTCTGCTCTGCCCCTTCTTCATGGGCCCCCCCACCCTCCTGCCTCTTCTTCCTCCCCAGGGCGAGTCTTGCGATGGGTGATTAGAGAGGCAGCCGGGGAGAGCAGCATTCCCTCCCCCCCTTTACAAGGAGATCTGCTTCCAGTTCGGAATCAGGTTCGTGATCCTCAGAAACAAGGCACGAGTGAGAAAACATTTCACTCTGAGACTTCCACGCCATGTAAACCTGATTTGTACCTTTTAAATAACCTCAAAACCCGACAGGTAACTTTTCAATAATGTTTGAATGTGTCCTTTCTCTTAGGGAGGCCCTTCCCTCCGTTTCAAGGCGTCCTCGGTTTGGAAGGCTATCCATCCCGTGTCTGATTTTAGGATCACGAACTCGATTTCTCATCCTGCCCCTGTGCAGTTCAATTAGCACGTGTCCTTTACTGCCCAACGGGATCCTCACTTTAAATGTTATTTCTTTCTTTTTGAGGACTGCATATACACAGCCATTCAGCTGGAGGAAACATGACTGTGTTTCCTTCCCCATCCTGTGTAGGTTTGTGTTCGGGGACTACAAATGATGCAGCTGGGGAAGGCTGGGCTTTGTAGTCCAGGAACCCCGACCTGCCTCTCTCCCGCCCCCACCTTTCCTCCGCAGCTCCTCCTCCTCCAGGTACGGCAGGTGCCTCTTTAGCCACCCGGTGCAGTTCCTGCCCCAGAAGCTTTTCCGCTGCCTGTAAAGGTCCCACGTGGCCTCCCACTTCTGGATCTCTCGCCCGTCGTAAGCCTCCCGGTGGAAGGAATTCTCCTGCCCATCGTCCCCAAGCTCACAGCCGTCAATGCACTGCAAAGTGTGAAACCCTAATGGAGAAAAACATCAACGAGGTGAAGGCAATGGGGGTCCAGAACCCAGGGCAGGGTTCCCCCCCCCACAACAGCCCCCCCTGCAACAAGTGGGGTCAGACTGAGCCTTAAGGAGAAGGCACCTTCTCCAGGACCACCTTGTCTGCCTTCCTGGGCACCGAGGCATTTCCTCAGAGAGGCATATCTCAACCGCCAGACTTGCAAATTAATTCTGTGTTTACCTCCCAGCGACCAATCACAGAGCAAGGACGGCGAAAGCAGACTCAATGCCATGGAGGAAGGGAGAGAAATACCGTATTTTTTTCATGTATAAGACAACCTGATGTATAAGATGACCCCCACTTTTCCAACCCCAAATAAGATTTGATTGCTGCTTTTTTTTAAAAAAAGGAAACAAATAAATGAAGTTCTCTTTATCATCATCACCATTATTAAAAAGAGGATCAATGGGGCCCACTCAGTCCTCCACTCACCAAAGGCTACATGAAGTGAAATGGACGGGTGATACAACTCAGGGCCTCACTAGACAAAACATGCTGATTCCCTATTGAGAAGCAGGATGCTTCAAAGAAGATTTTTTTTAAAAAAAACAGTCTGTTTATTCAAACACACACACTTGACTTAACCTCCGTTTGGTGCATTCACTTGCTTTTCGCTGTAAAGAATGAGCTAGCATGGCTTTGTTTGTCCATCGGATGTCTCCGGCGAGTCGCCCTGAAAGATTAGCGTGCCTCGAGGGATGGGGTTCTAATATCCTTCCATTGTACATTCAGATCTGAGCTTCTGCATATCCGTTTTCTTGCACACTCTGTTCCCACAGATCAGAAAATTTACTTTTCCAGACTACAGTTCCCAGCAGGCTCAACTATTCCCCCAAATCACAGGCGCCTCTTTTGGCTTCCTCCTCTCTTTCTCCCCCCCCCTTTTCAGCTGGCACAAAACATGCTTTATTAATTACGACACATAAACATGGATCTTCTCACCCTGGGGAGTGCAGAGCGCAGAATCCTCATCGCTCCCATCTTGGCAGTCAAGAGACCAGTCGCAGATATAACGCCAGGGAATGCAAGTCCTGTCCCCACATTCGAACTCGCTGCTGGAACAGGAATTGGGTTCTCGGCCAGCATCTGGAAGCAAAAGAAAGAGGAGCGAGGAATCAGTGCTGGGGCTTACCACCTTTCCCCGTAAGACAAGTGGGAAATCCCCCATTACGATGTGATTAATCCTGGAAGTAACTATTTGTGAGTAACTAATTACTTTTCAGGTAAGCAAATGTAACTTTTGAGAGTAATTAGAAATCGTCAGTTGTTGCACTGGAAAAGTAACTGCTTATATATAAAAGCTCCTTTCTCAAAGCTGTTCTTCAAATATATCATGTGGATGCCCTCCAACCCATTTTTGAAGAGTTTTTTTTTCTTTTAAAGGCTTTTAAAATGTTGAAGATGATGGGGGAGGAGCAGGGAGCCTCTCACCGGGGCTGCGGCTGCTGTTCCTGCGAGGGAGGAGGTCATTCTGCAGGATCCGCAGGTAGTGGCCGAATCCTTCCTGGTTGAGGCTGGCCAGGGTGGCCTGAATCTCCCAGTAACTCTCCATCACCTGCACGCTCTGGTTCATCCAGGGTGCCAGGGGGACCATCCTTCCCGTGTGGCTGTCGTAGCGCTCAATGGGCCGCCCGTCCAGGTAGCCCACCTCCAGGTAGCCAGTCAGCCCTGAGCCGGGCTGGGAGATGCAGGTGCGGAAATAGAGCAAGGAGTGAGAGGAGCCGGTCCCTGGAAAGCCAGAGAGAGAGAGAGAGAATTGCAGGCAGCCTGGATCCTACGCCTACTGGTTGTTGTGGGTTTTTTCGGGCTCTCTGGCCGTGCTCTGAATGTTGATCTTCGTAACGTTTCGCCAGTCTCTGTGGCCATGGGCATCTTCAGAGGACAGGAGTCAGAACTCGGTCTGTGCTCTACGCCCGACTCTCTGAATAACCACCGCATCAGACTTGCTGGGCCACTAGTTGACATCTGCATCATCCTCAGCAGCATCCTGAGCCCTCAAGGTGATTCCAACCTAGGGCCGCCCTCCCTGATTTTTCTAGGTGTGGAAGGGACACCGAAGCCTTTTCCCCAGGACCACCTTCTGGGGGCGCTCTGGAGTCATGGCACAATATACCCAAGGCCACACAAGTGGCAAGGCGCATGCACACACACACACACACACACACGGGGGGGAGGAAGGGAGGGAGAGAGCACCACACACGCTCCCTGCAGATCTTGGCCGCCCCTCTCACAGAAGGCGTCCCAAGGGAGCTGAACCTCTCGGGTCCCGATGACGTGGACTTGTCCACGAAAGCTCACGTTTAAAAAGAAAAAAAGTTAGTCTTTAAGACGCCACCATCTCTTTTTGTCTTTGTTTTTTGTTTTGTTTTCCCTTTTTTATTTTTATTGTGTTTGCACCTACAATGCTTGGGAAACCCTCTCACTCTCCCTGGAAGTCTCTGGAGCCGGTCGATGACACAGGTGGGGACACCCGGCCTTGCTTGCGGGAGATCGAAACGGGCTTGTTGTCAATGCCAGCCACACCAAATGGGTTAACCCAGAAAGACACACAGAGAGAGAGAGAGTGTGTGGAAAAGTCACAACCCTCACAAGTCCGCTGCTAGTTTGGTCCCCACAAGTTGTTGTCAAGAGGAAGCAATTATTTGGACAGTCTCTCTCTGTGTGTGTCTGTGTCTGTGTGTCCTCCTTGAGGGATGGGTCCTGGGTTTGAATCCTTCCCTTACTGTGAAACTACAGAAACCATTCCTTAAAACCCCTTGTCAGCTTTGTCAGCTTGACAACCCCTCACATGGGCGCACCACACACACCGTGGCTGCCTTCAGTCCCACACACAGGGGTGCGGCCACAAAAGCACCACAAACCGCTCCCGGGATAAACGAGACAAAGGCATCCTTATCTAAGTGTAAGATAGGCAGGAAATGGAAAGAAGGTCTCTCTCTCTCTCTCTCTCTCTCTCTCTCTCTCTCTCTCTCTCTCTCAAACACACACACACACACACACACACGCGCGCGCAAGACCAGCCTCACCCAGACTGTCTCCCCCCCTGCGCAACGCCTTTGCTTCTGCTGAAAAAAACAAAATTTCTCTAAAGTTTTAAAGGAGGCGCTGAGCCACAGAGAGAACCGGGCAAGTCCCTGCCCCGGGCGGCTTCCACAACGCGGGGGGGTCTCCCCTTCCTCCTCCTCCCCCCCCCCCCGCCTTCCTGGCTCTCCTTTGAAGGGACGTTTTAAGCCTCCCGCTCGTCCTAGAAAGACGCCTTGCCTGCGATCCTGAAACCTGTTCGGGGAAACTCAGCCACCCCCCCCCGCACTCTCCCTGGGACGGGGGGGGGTCTCCTTACCAGGCGGGCCCCCCAGCCAGAAGGCGGCGGCTGCCCCGAGAAGAAGGCAGCGCCACCCCCTCTGCGGCGCCATCCGGACCCAGGAGAGCGGCTTCCCGGCTCCGGGTTCCAGTCCTGCAGCTGGAAATGCGCGCCGGGGAGGGGAGGGGTGGGTGAAAAAGAGCAGCCGGCCTCGGGATTGGCTAGGAGGGGAAGGAACCGGCCAACAGGGACGCAGCGTTCTGGGTCGCGTCATTGGTTGCTGGGAGGAGAGGGGACGGGGCGCCGAGGGAGGGAGGACGTTCGCTCCAGTTCCAAACCGGTTCGGGGTCCAAAACGGGGGGGGGGGAAGCCCCTTTGGGTAGGGGGGTGGGGGAGCAGGAAGCTCCCCTGGAGAAGGCAGGAGGGCGGTCTTACCTCCACCCCAAACGCTTTGAGGGACGTTTTGGCCAGTCTTCCCCCTTCCCCCCCCCCCTCCAGGGTCCCCTGAGTGGCTCTTTGACTTTTTCCTTTTGCCACCCAGTCACGCAGCCAGTTTCCCCCCCAAATTGAAGGGAAACAAGAGGAAAGGAACAAGCGGGAGTAACAGGTAACAGGTAGTTATCTTCCCCTTCCGAGACAATGAATTAGGCAGAGTTACTGTAAGGATCCTACAGAGGATGTGGCGATGGGAAGGAAGCGCCTTTTTGCAATCAATCAATAGCTTTGCCACGCATGGCCCTCCAGAAAATACCTCCGTAATCAAAAGACTGTTCCCTTATAAAACACACAAACACACACACACCAGAAAGGGTCTCTCCGACCAGCGTTGGGATCCCCTTCCCCCTCGTTCCTTCCCAACCATTTTGACGGGAGCTTTTCCCTTTAACAGCACAAACCCCCCCCCCACCTCCCTCTTTCTGCTTAACATGATGTTGTTGTGTAAACGTTTCCGTGTGTTTCGCTTCCCCTTTTCTCGTCATGCTTCCAAGGTTTATTTTCAGAAGTCCAAGAATGAGTCACTCATCAGCTCTTGTTGTTGTTTAGTTGCTAAGTTGTGTCTGACTCTTCGTGACCCCATGGACCAGAGCACGCCAGGCCCTCCTGTCTTCCACCGCCTCCCAGAGTTTCATCCTCTGTTGTCTCCCTTCTCTTCTTGCCTTCACACTTTCCCAACATCAGGATCTTTTCCAGAGAATCTTCTCTCACAAATGCCTTTGTTTTGGTTAGCAGGGAGGCCTTTTTAAATCCTTCCCAAGACTGGATGTCCACCTCCACTGGAAATGAAGGGCACTGTAGTTTTTGATGGCTCAACATCAGATCCCTTTGACATCCAAAGCCGAGTAAAACAGGGCTGTGTCCTCGCACCAACCCTCTCTTACCATCTCCACACAAGAACTGGGGGTTGTTCATGAATTTGTGTACCTTGGCTCAGCCATCTCTGACACTCTGTCCCTAGATGTCGAGCTGGATAAACGCATTGGCAAAGCAGCTACCATGTTCTCTAGACTCACAAAGAGAGTATGGCTCAATAAGAAGCTGACAACACATACCAAGATCCAGGTCTATAGAGCCTGTGTCCTGAGCACACTCCTGCACTGCAGTGAGTCCTGGACCCTTTGTGCACGGCAGGAGAGGAAGCTAAACATGTTTCATATGCATTCTCTCTGATGCATTTTTGGCATCACCTGGCAGGACAGAGTTTCATGGATTGCTGGCATGTCATGGCAAAGGGGCTTGAGTAATTCATAGAAAATATGGGCTATAACATGCAGGGACACCCAAGATGGACAGGTCATAGTGGAGAGTTCCGACTAAACGCGATCCACCTGGAGTAGGAATTGGCAAAGCCACTCCAGTATCTTTGCCAAGAAAACCTAATGAACAGAAACAAAAGGCTAAAAGATATGATACTGGAAGATGGGACTCTCAGGTCAGAAGGCATCCAACTTGCTACTGAGGAAGAGTGGAGAAGTACAGGTAGCACCAAAGCTAGTGAAGTGGTTGGGTCAAAGCCGAAAGGACCCTCAGCTATGGACATGCCTGGAAGTGAAAGGAAAGTCCGATGCTGCAAAGAAAAATGCTGCATAGGAACCTGGAATGTAAGATCTATTAACCTTGGGAAGCTGGAGGTGGTCAAACAGGAGATGGCAAGAATAAACATCGACATTCTGGGCATCAGTGAACTAAACTGGATGGGAATGAGTGAATTCAACTCAGATGATTATCATGTCTACTATTGTGGGCAAGAATCCCGTAGAAGGAATGGAGTAGCCCTCATAGTCAACAAAAAAGTGGGAAAAGCTGTAATGGGATATAATGTCAAACAGCAATCCAAATTTATGCACCAACCACCAATGCTGAGGAAACTGAAATTGAACAATTCCATGAAGATTTACAACACCATCTAGAACTGACACCAAAGAAAGATGTTCTTCTCATTCTGGGGGACTGGAATGCTAAAGTAGGGAGTCAAGAGATAAAAGGAACAACAAAGGTAAGTTTGGCCTTGGAGTTCAGAACGAAGCAGGACAAAGGCTAATAGAGTTTTGTCAAGAGAACAAGCTGGTCAACACAAACACTCTTTTCCAACAACACAAGAGGTGACTCTACACATGGAAATCACCAGATGGGCAATACCGAAATCAGATTGATTATATTCTCTGCAGCCAAAGATGGAGAAGCTCTATACAGTCAGCAAAAACAAGACCTGGAGCTGATTGTGGCTCTGATCATCAGCTTCTTAAAGCAAAATTCAAGCTTAAACTGAAGAGAGTAAGAAAAACCACTGGGCTAGTCAGGTATAATCTAAACCAAATCCCTTATGAATATATAGTGGAAGTGAGGAACAGATTTAAGGAACTCGATTTGGTGGACAGAGTGCCTGAAGAACTTTGGACAGAGGCTCATAACATTGTCCAGGAGGCAGCAACGAAAACCATCCCAAAGAAAAGGAAATGCAAGAAAGCAAAGTGGCTGTCCAACAAGGCCTTAGAAATAGCAGAGAGGAGAAGGGAAGCAAAATGCAAGGAGGATAGGGAAAGTTACAGAAAATTGAATGCAGACTTCCAAAGAATAGCAAGGAGAGACAAGAGGGCCTTCTTAAATGAACAATGCAAAGAAATAGAGGAAGATAATAGAAAAGGAAAGACCAGAGATCTGTTCAGGAAAATTGGACATATTAGAGGAACATTTTGCGCAAAGATGAACATGATAAAGGACAAAAATGGGAAGGACCTAACAGAAGCAGAAGACGTCAAGAAGAGGTGGCAAGAATACACAGAGGAATTATATCAGAAAGATTTGGATATCCCGGACAACCCAGACAATGTAGTTGCTGACCTTGAGCCAGACATCCTGGAGAGCGAAGTCAAGTGGGCCTTAGAAAGCCTGGCTAACAACAAGGCCAGTGGAGGTGATGGCATTCCAGTTGAACTATTTAAAATCTTAAAGGATGATGCTGTTAAGGTGCTACATTCAATATGCCAACAAGTTTGGAAAACTCAACAGTGGCCAGAGGATTGGAAAAGATCAGTCTACATCCCAATACCAAAGAAGGGCAGTGCCAAAGAATGCTCCAACTATTGTGCAATTGCACTCATTTCACATGCTAGCAAGGTTATGCTGAAAATCCTCCAAGGTAGGCTTCAGCAGTATGTGGACTCAGAACTCCTAGATGTGCAAGCTAGAAGTGCTTACAGAAATGGTTACCACCTTGTCTACCTCCTAAGAAACCTATGGACAATTGGGAAAGGAGTACGACAAAGCTGTATATTGTCCCCCAGCTTATTTAACTTATATGCAGAATACATCATGCGGAAGGCTGGACTGGAAGAAACCCAAGCCGGAATTAAGATTGCCGGAAGAAATATCAACAACCTCCGATATGCAGATGACACCACTCTGATGGCAGAAAGTGAGGAGGAATTAAAGAACCTTGTAATGAGAGTGAAAGAGGAGAGTGCAAAAAACGGTCTGAAGCTGAACATCAAAAAAAAGCTAAGATCATGGCCACTGGTCCCATCACCTCCTGGGAAATAGAAGGGGAACATTTGGAGGCAGTGACATATTTTACTTTCTTGGGCTCCATGATCACTGCAGATGGTGACAGCAATCACAAAATTAAATGACAACTGCTTCTTGGGAGTAACGTGATTACAAGCCTAAACAGCATCTTAAAAAGCAGGGGCATCATGTAGCCGACAAACGTCCACATAGTCAAAGCTATGGTTTTTCCTGTAGTGATGTATGGAAGTGAGAGCTGGACCATAAAGAAAGTAGACTGCCGAAGAATTGATGCCTTTGAATTGTAGTGCTGGAGGAGGCTCTTGAGAGTCCCCTGGACTGCAAGGAGAACAAACCTATCCATTCTAAAAGAAATCAAGCCTGAGTGCTCACTGGAAGGACGGATCCTGAAGCTGAGGCTCATGAGAAGAGAAGACTCCCTGGAAAAAATGCTGATGTTGGGAAAGTTTGAAGGCAGGAGGAGAAGGGGACGACAGAGGATGAGATGGTTGGATAGTGTCATTGAAGCGACCAACATGAATTTGACCAAACTCTGGGAGGCAGTGGAGGACAGGAGGGCCTGGAGTGCTCTGATCCATGGGGTCACGAAGAGTCGGACACGACTTGACTAAACAAGAAGAATGAGCTGGAATTTTTTGCATATATGCATTACTGAATCAGCGACATCTATGTTGGCTTGGGCATGTCATGAGAATGGCTGATGGTCGGATTCCAAAAGATCTCCTGTATGGAGAATTAGTGCAGGGAAATCGCCCCAGAGGGAGACCACAGCTGCGATACAAGGAGATCTGCATGCTGGATTTGAAGGCCTTAGGAATGGACCTCAACAGATGGGTAACCCTGACATCTGACCATTCAGCCTGTCCCATTTTGAAGAGACCCTTGTCTAGCAGGCCAAGGCGAATAGGTAGTCCTGAAACCAGCCAAATCAGGAAACTGGACAGGGGACAGACTGCATTTGTCTTCAGTGTGGAAGGGACGGTCACTCTCGAAACGGCCTCCTCAGCCACACTAGACACTGTTCCAAGACCTCCATGCAGAGCACGATACCATAGTCTCTCGAGACTGAAGGATGCCTAAACAACAGTGAAACGTGATCCACTCGTTCTCCAGAGTGATCCACAGGCTAGGTAATAGGTCTACTGATTGGGTCTTTTGTCTCACAGAAAAGCTTGGGTGTCCTGCCTTTAAAATAATAGTAATAATAAAGCCACACAGGACTGGAACAGGAAGGGGAAGCTGGGCTACTCTGCATGGTAATTCCTCCCTTCCCTTCCTTTAGAGACTTTGGCCTGAAAGACACCCCCCCCCAGGGGTTGGACCGTCAGGTGGCTGTGACTTCTGCTTCTCTCTTGCAAGGGTCTCCCGCTTCCTGAAGCTGGATGAGCTTCATTTAGACCTGGGTGCGTTAAGGGCAAGGCCACGCGCCCTCCACATGTTCCTTTCTTCCTCTCCGCCTGCCCTCCTCGTCTTGACCAGATGTCTCTCTTTCTATCCATAGGCAGCTCCCTGTGGTGTTTCTTTTTTTTTTTTCTCAGCCTGGGCAAGAGAGGGGACCCCCCGCTGGTGCTGCCCCCTGCTGGCCGCGACCCACCACAGCTGAGACCGGGTCAGGGGGTTAAGGAGAATCTCAGAAGGCGCAGGAAGCGGTTCACCTGGGGTGAGCGGATGAGGATGCAAGCAACCCTCTGCCCCCCCCCCCGCCCTCCTGCAGGAGATCGAAACTCCCCTGGGGCCGAAAGGAGGGGAAAGCCGACTCTCGAGTAAGGAAACGGCCAGGCCAGGGGGAGGAAGAGCATGAGCAGCCTTTTGCTGCCACGGGATGGCCACGAAGGGACACACCTCTGGACAACAGCTGGATTCCAATGCTCTGCAGCGGCGGGAGGGGGCGGGGGGTTGGAATCCCCCCCAGAGAGGAGGAGGAGGAAGGAGAATCTGTGGCCCCATCCGGGCTTGGATCAGGCCGCTCTGCTCTGGGTTCAGGACTGGGAAGGAGGGCGGTGGAGGAGGAGAAAATCCCAGAAGCAGCAATAAAGCAGAGCCCCCCCAACTGGTCCCCTGCTCTTGAGGAGACCAGACCTGACCCTGTTGGAAACCTCCTTCCTACACCTAGTCTTCAAGCATGGGGGATCTCCTGGCTTGAGGGTGGCTTCCTGCCCAACAGGTGTGCGCGTGTTCCTTGTGGGTTGGGGGGGGATGTCCCTGTTCTGGGAGGGGTGCAGGAGAGCCCGCAGAGAGAAAGAGCAGAGCGCCCCCTCATGGAGGAGCCGGGAAGGGGCTGCTCGACATGGGGCTCCCCCCCCGTCCACTTATGGGAGGAAAGGAGAGCCTGGGGGGGATCCCTTGGTGCTTCTTCTGCCGGGGGGGGGCTGAATCCCGGGGATCGGGGCCGGCCCGAGTTGACCCGGAGCACCGCTTGCCCCTCCACCAGCTCCAGGGGCAGGGGGAGAGAGGAGGGGCCCTGTGAAACCCCTCCCCTATTCTGACTAAAGGAGGGTGGGGGGTTGAAAGACCCCCCATAAACAGACACACACCGATGGAGTCGTGCCCCGGCCACATCTTCGGGATGGGGGGGTGGGGGTCCTTCCCTCGGCTGGGCAACCTGAGGACACCCAAGGGAGGTCCTGGATCCCCCCCAGAAGGAAGGGGGAGGGGGCGGAGGGGGGCCTGTGGTTACCCCCCCGCAGAGGGAGGGGGGAAGATCTCCTCCTGAAAGAGGCTCCAAAAGGTGCCACGGAAAGACCCTTTGCTTTGCCCCCCCCTCCAGAGCTGAGAGAGAGACCCCTTTCTTTCCCTCTGTGGGGTGCGTGTGTCACAATCCTGCACTCCCCCTGCAGAGAGGAGGCCCCCCCCCCGGGTCACCAGAGGTTAAACTTCCAGACTGCGCTCAAGACTCTGCTCAGGACCCGAGATTTGGTCCCAAGTGAACTGAGGTTCTTTCCCCCCCCCCCACTGCCCTGGGCTCCAGGTTGATTCAGCCTCCCCTCCTGCCAAATTCGGTGACTGGAGGACCCAGATCTATGGATGGGGGGGTGCGAGGGGGGGCACGAGGACAGGCAATGTGTCCCCTGCCCAATGAAAATTGTAAAATGCCCAGAGAGAGCTTTAAGGGTTTATGGGGGGGGGGCAGAATAGAAGGAGCCCTTGTTGAGAAAAACAAGCATGCCTGACCGTTTATTTCTCTTGCTGACCACTTATTTATTTATATATTAATTAGACCAAGGGTCTACTCTGGACGGTTCACCATTAACAAGCCATTTCTTTTCCTGGTTCTTAACCTTTGTTACTCAGATGTTTTCGGACTGCAACTCCCAGAAGCCTTCACGATCACCTCTGCTGGCTGGGGTTTCTGGGAGTTGCAGTTCAAAAACAGCTGAGTAACAAAGGTTAAGGACCACTGGTCTAAAAGACCCCCCCTCTCTCTCTTACACACACACATACACACACACACTTGCCTTCCTTAATCAGCCTGCTGAATTACTCTCTGTTCGAGAGGTCCCTTTGAGTGTGGGTACCCCCCCACACATACACACACACGCCAGGCCTCCTGCAAAGCATCTCCTCCTCGCGATCTCAGCCCTACTAACGGGGGGGGGGGGAGGAGAGAGAAACATTATTTATTTATTTATTGATTGATTGATTGATATTATTTATTTATACATGCGAACGTGGCTCCTTTTATTTGTCTCCCTCCTCCCCACCCACCCCCGGGAGGGGGGTTTGCTTTGTGAAGTCTGCAGAGAGCAGGGAGCCAAGCAGATAAACTGGAAGGTGTGTGTGTGTGGGGGTCCCTTCCGCTGCTGGTGGGGCTGGTGAAACGCGGGGGGGGAGGGAGGGAGGCCTGCGGCTGGTTTGCACACACACGCCCCCCCCCCGGTGCCCGTCCCTGTTAGGACACCTGACCCCTCCTCCTCCATCCAGGTGCGGAGGCAACTGCACATCCCCCCCCAGCTATGCTTTCCCCCCCCACCCTTGGAGGAAGAGTCTGGACTGGACCCCCTCCCCCCCTCCTAACCCCCCCTCCTCCCCTCCCCCTCCCGGATGGGAAACCCCCCCCCCCGCTTCCTGAGCGTCATCGGATCCTGGCTCTCCCCTTCCGGCCCCAACCCTTTCCGTCCCGGGCAGAAAGAGAGAGAGAGAGAAAGCCCGCCATGGAGCCGGGCGGCGGCGGCGTCGACCCGGAGCAGATTTCCCCGCGCCCGGAGCACCTCCTGCAGCTACGGAAGGAGGTGGAGCGGCTGCGGGCCGGCTGGGTCTCCGGGGCGGTGCGGGCGCGGAGCGTGGGGCGCCGGGCGGTGACCCTCGGGCGGGAGCCCCTGGAGGGCTGCCTGCGGAAGCTCCGCCAGGCCCGGCGCGGGTGGGGGGCCCTCCTGGACGAGGCCGGCGACCGCCCCCGGGGGAGGCTGCCCCCGCGCAAGCAGGAGGCGCTGCTCAACCTCCTGGACCTGGGCCTGGCCCTCCTCGACCGGATCGAGGGCTTGCGCGGCAGGAAGACCCGGAGGCGCGGGGCGGCCGGGGGGCCCGAGGGCCGGGGGTCCCCGGAGGCGCCCCCGAAGCCCCCGGCCTCCCCAAAGAGCGGCCCGCCGGCCGGAGGAGGAGGAGGAGCGGACGGAGAGGAGGCGTCGGGCGCCGGCGTCGAGTGGCGGCGGGCCCTGGGAGCCCTCCGGGGCCGCTTCGGAGCCCTGCAGGAGGGGATGATGCTCCCCCGCCGGCGGGATCAGCTGCTGCTGCCGCCGGCCCGGGAGCTGCGGGCGCTGCGGCTGGAGGGCTGCGAGTTCGCCCTCCGGAAGGCCATCGCCCTGGACGAGGCGGAGGGGCGCCTGCGGGAAGCCCTCTGGGGCCCCTTGGCCCGGGAGGAGGACCGGGAGGAGGAGGAGGAGGAGGAGCCCTCGGGGGGGCGCCTCTCCGGGGACCCCCCTCGGGGTGCACCCACCGCCACCCCGGCGGCCCCGACGGGCACCTGGCGAGAGGAGGCGCGGGCCCTGCAGGAGCAGCTGGGGGCCCTGGCGCGGGCCGGCGCGGCCGAGGAGAAGGCCCACCGGTGGCGGGAGGCGGCCGGCTTCGCCTCCCGGGAGTCCGGGCCGCTGGACAAGGCCGGCCGGGGGGATCCGAGGAGGGTCCGGCCGGAGGAGGCGGAGGCGGCACGGGGCCCCCTCCTCGGGGACACGGTGTGGGGCAAGCGGGCGGCCCTGCAGGAGGCCATCTGGGATCTCCCCCGACGGGGCGTCCCCACGGAGGCCAGCATGGTCGCCTTGCAGGAGAAGGCGGGGGCCCTGGTGGAGGCCACGAACGGCGGCACCTCCCCGGAAGAAGCCGCGGGGTCCCGGCGGGGGGAGACGACGACGGGGGCCTTCCTGGGGGCAGGGGGAGAAAGCCGCTCCGAACTCCTGGCCCGGTTGGGGATCCCCGCGGAGGAGATGGACGCCCTGGACCGACACCTGGAGGGCCTGTGGGAAGCCCTGGAGGACATCTACCTGTCCAAGGAGGTGGACGCCCCGCGGGAGAAGGTGGAGGCCGTGTCCCGGTCCGTGGCGGCCTTCAAGGGGGCCCTGAGGGCGGCCGGACGGGCCGAGGGTCCCGCCTGGGAGAGGCTGGGTGCCCTGGAGAGATGCGTGGAAGCTCTCCCGCTGGAGGAAATGGCGGCCCTGAATGAGGAGCTGAGGACCCTCACGGAGGTCCTGAGGGAGAAGGCGGAAGCCCCAGAGGACGAGCCCTGGATGGAGGTGGGAGAGGCCCCGGATTGGGGCCAAGCAGAGACCTGGAAGGCGCCCGGCGCAGGTGAGGTCGTGGGTTGCCACTTTCCCATCATGCTGGCATTAGAAGAGCATAGTTTCCCACACCGAGCAGATCTACAGCGCTACTCTCTTAACGCAGGACGATGTCCTCGTGCCTCTGAGCTGACGCAGAGTGATTTCGGCACAACCCCAGCGAAATAGTTGCTGCTCTTCTGCTCCCTGGGGGGAGGGGAGGGGCTGCGGGCATTTGGAAGGGCAGCGAAAGAGTTCTAAATTTGGTCCTAAGTGGCACAAGGTATAGAACATTTTACCTTTTGATTAGGTCTTTTGAGTTGTTGATCCAATGTGGAGTTTATGTCATTCAGCTTCCGCCTCCGAGACCTTGCCATGGGTTATGTAGTACCACCCATATAGATGGTGGTTGACAGAACTACGTCCTGTGTAGCAGCCCCATCTTACAGGGGCTGACCGTCTGCATTTGCCTGGTGTGAACACCAGAGGAGACTGTGGGTCAGGCGGGGCGGGTGAGTGAGGGCGCCATCCTGCCCCCCCCCCGTGTGCTCTGCAGTCGGTCACTTTGTCCGGCCATTTCTGTCGACGGGTCTTTTCTAAATCCTTTCCTTGGGCCAGTTCTGCATTTGGCCTAAAGTAGATCCTGAGATGTACTCTTTTTTTTTTGTTAAATCAAAGAATAAAAGCTGTTGCAGGCATTTATTTGTTAAAACTGAGGACGGCTGAGATTGGCCACAAAGTCACTCCGGGTGCTCGTCCAGCGGAAGGTCTCAGGTGGGGAGGGCCGGGCGCGGGCATCCTCTGCCCTCCTTCCTCCTGTTGGGGGTCGTTTTTAAGGTGCCACGGAAGCCCCCCCTAGCAGAAGATTTCTGCCCCTGTGGAATTTCCCAGCCCTTCCTCCTCTGTCCTCTTTCTCTTCTCCCCATAGATCCATACTGTGACCCCACCGTAGAAGAAGGAATGTCCTAGAAGCCTTTAGGCAGTCAGAGGGGTTTGGAGGCAGAGGATTTATCAGTTCCTTCCCCCCCCCCCGCGCCGCCTGAAACCTTTGTGAGTTTCCATGGCTGAGTGGGGATTCAAACCCAGGTCTTCTCTGTTCTAGTCCATGGGAGGCCCAACAACCCAAGGAGAAGCCATTTAGAGGAAAGGATGGGACCTTTTATAGTCCCTCTCCCACACCTGGGTTAAGAAACAAGCAATGGCCGGTGTTCACTTGTTTTTTATTTTAAAGGATTTTTGTAAAAAAAAATTTTTTAAGGTAATCCTGAGCGTGTATTAGGGTTCACAGAGGTGCACAATTTGTTTTGAGGCTCTTGGAAGAACTTGTAGCCATTTGAGTTTGTTGTTTAGATTATTATTTATTTTGTTAGCGTGTTTTTTAAGATCCCTGTTAACTCTGATGATTTTCGCCTCCAAGCCGAGTGTGCGATCCAGCAGTTGTTTCAAGCTGTGCACCAGCTTGTTCGGTGCTTGCCGGCATCTGAATTTGACCCTTCGGCTAACCCCCCCCCCAAAAAAAGTCAATATTTCTGCTGCCTGTTCTGCTGTGTGCCTCCGTCCATCTACTGTTACGAGAAGATAGTTGTGCCCCATTGCTGGTGGCATCAGCCTTCATTTCGAGGCTTTTAGGAAACTTGAGCTCCTCTCCGGCAGAGGATCGGACACCGACGCACCCATTGTGATCCAGCACGTTTCGCTGTGAAAACAAAATATGCCACACCAGACAGCTGGGGCTCTTCTCGTAAAGACTGAGAAGGCTCCGAGGATACATTACAGATCTCCTGTTTACAAATCGGGTGTCAAAATACCCCCCCCCAAACCGGGAAGGCGCCCGGCCGGTAACAAGTTGGGATCCTTGCCCCAACAGGTCCCTGGCCTGTGACCCAGAGACCTGTGGGTTCTCTCCCCCCCCCATATGTATTCTTCATCTCTCTGTTGGGGTTTTTCCTCCTGAGGACTGAGAGGATCTGTTGTGTTGTCAAGGGACCGCTTCTTGCCTCCCCTGGAACATCGGGTAACCTCCCAATGTCTGTGGGAGTCAAGGCCAGCTCACGTTCACGCTTACCTTTGGCGTGAGGAATCTTACCTTCTCGATGTGTGCTACATTGCTAGGTGTTGCTAGATGTTTCACTACTTTCTCTTATTCTTTTTGGAGGTACTATTGAAACGGATGTGTGGCCCATTTCCTCCCTCCCATTGGAGGGTTTTAAAAAGTTTTTTATTTATTTATTCATTTAACCTATATGCCGCCCACGCTATCCAAAGGTCTCTGGGCGGCTTAAAACATTTAAAATGCAATAAAAAGTCAGAACAATTAAAATACAATTAATATATATATATATATAATTGCCATCAGACCCACAGTTAATATTATTTCAGTTAAAAGCCTTCTGGAACAGGAAGGTTTTGACCTGGCGCCGAAATGTCATCAACGTCGGCGCCAGACGAATCTCAGCCAGGAGGGCATTCCATAGTCTGGGGGCAGCTGCCAAAAAGGCCCTTTGTCTACAAGCCGTCCCTCTTACCTCCTTGAGGGACGGCTCTTTCAAAAGGGCCCCCTGGCTAGATCTTAATAGCCGGGTAGGTTCATATGGAAGGAGGCAGTCCTTCAGGGATCCAGAAGGAGGCGCTCCTTCAAGTATCCAGGGCCCAAGCTGTTTAGGGCTTTATATGTCAAAACAAGCACTTTGAATTGGGCCCGGGCAGCAACTGGTAGCCAGTGTAAATTGTACAGAATCGGCGTGTTGTGTGCCCTGGTGGCCGCACCACTCACCAGCCGCGCAGCTCGATTCTGGACCAGTTGCAGTCGCCGGACCGTCTTCAAAGGCAGCCCCACATAGAGCGCATTGCAGTAATCTATGCAGGATGTTACCAGTGCATGTGTGACTGTCATGAGACTCCACTCGTCCAGGTAGGGCCGTAGCTGGCATAATTTCCGCAACTGAAGGAAGGCCACCGAGTCCACCTGGGCTTTTTCATTTTGGGTTTGACTCTTGCCGTTTCTCCTCCCGGGGACTGATGTGTCAAGTCGCTCAGCAAGTGAGTTCCCTCCCAGGTGAGTTTTCTGGTTCAAGCTTGACCCATCGAGGAAAAGAGTCCATCTTTCATCCTCCGATGGAATGTCCATTACATCTGCCCAAGCCACTGGTGACCCGTTCCAAAATTTCCAAAGAGTCAGGAGTTTCTGCCATCTGGTCTAGGAAAAAGGGTAGTCGGGTTTAGCCAGGACGTAACTTCTGAGCCTTTGCAATGTTTTAATGAAAACATCCTCAAAGAAGGGATGGGCGAGCCACCTCGGAGCCTGGGAACGGCCGCCATGAGGTGGAAAGGACTCGGGGGCAAGCCGTGGTTGTTACTGAGGGGGGTGCCCCTTTGTCCCTTAGGTGCCGATCCAACGCCCGTGGTGACAGGAGGAAGAAGAGACCAAGACAGGATTGGGGCCTCGGGACTGCCTTTCCCAGCTTCTGTCGGGGCATCAAGGTAAGTCAGTCTTCAAGGGGGTCGTGACTCAGTTTCCCCTTCCGAATAGACCCATCGGATTCCTCAGTCCCACCTCCCTCCTCGGTCTGAGGACCCGAGGACGGGCTTTTTCCAGCCGCTGCTTCTGAGCTGTGAGAGAACCTGCCAAGGAGATGCGATCCATCAATGGATGGATGGAGGCTAGTTTGTAGAAAAGGCGCCCCTTGTAATTCTGTGTTTTTTTCCTTGTGATTGGTTTATATTCTCCTTTCCTCCCTAGCTATTCTGTTTCTGGATTTGTTGTTACTTTATTTAATTTCAGCCACAACACTGCAATTCAGTTTTGTATCTCCAGAGGGTTTCCGGAGCATATCTTATGCTTTCTCCGAACGAGCAGGGATCCCACCATGAAATGCACCAAGTAACTCTTAAAAATTGTACTTTTGTCCTTTTTTTTTTAAATTGGAAGCTTCTCGACGAAGGAGGACACCGGTTCCAGCCGTCCTGTCAACTCCCCGGGAGGTGCGTCGGCCTCGGGGCCTCCTTCGGGTCTTGGGGCGAGAAGAAACTGGCACAAGGAGGTGACTCAGGAGGCGCGCCAGAGCTTGGTCCCGAAGTTGTAAGTATGCGTCACAGAAGAGGAGAAGCGCTCGGTGTGGGATCGGGCCTTTCTGGAGGACGGCACTTCCCTTTGTGGGTCCTACCCACATTTTGGAGATCGGGGTTTTTGCACATTTAAAGTCCTTTTTGGGCATTTCGTGGCCTGGCGCCGCCCACTGGGTGTGTGTTTGTTTGTGTATGTGTGTGTTGCAGGTCTGATTCTTGTGGGGGCTAAAATTGGGCTTCTCCCACTCGCTGGGATAGGCACCCCAGCTGAAAGGATAATATATATGGGGCACTCTGTGTGTGTGTGTGTGTGTGTGTGTGTGTGAATGTCTCTCACACCATCCCCATCCCTGTATCATTTTTCTTCTCCTTCCATTTGTCCCCCCCCCCCCGGGCTTGTTGTATAATTTCAGTGATGATGGTGCTAAAGGAATAGCGGTTCTTGGGGTTTCCTTTGAGACTGGATTTCGAACCGTCCTTTCGTGTGACCCGGGTGGGAGAGGCTTTACGAGTGTCGTATTCATTCCTGTCTCCCAAGCAAAGCGTCTCACCGGATCTCGGTCTCTTCCCTTTCTAGCGCAGAAGACATCACGGGAAGGCAGCGTTCCCTCGGTGAAAAACCCGCAGTGCTGGTACAAGTGCAACCCTTCAGGAAAAGAGGAAGACCCCGACTGCGAGATGGACAGGCTTCAATAAGGAACCACAAGCTGGAGTTGGCAAGATCTGAGCAGGGCCGTTGAGGACGTGATCTTTTGGAGGTCACTCATTCATGGGGTTGCCCTAAGTCACGGTCAAGCTCCCCGCTGCTTGGCCTTTTCACACACCGGAGCCAAGTCTGGTTGTCCCACCGGCTTGGCTTGCCTTTTCTGACTTCAGAGCTGGAACAAGCCGCCCGAGAAATACCAGGCAGATCCAGCTCAGGACGCCCCCTGAGTTGGGCACAGGGCACGGGGTCTCCCAAGCCCCTCCACCAGTCCCCTGGACAGATGCTGTGGGCAGGGACATCATCATCCGGGGGAAGCCTAGCAGACCAGGCGGTTGGTCGGTCCCCCCTGAGACGCCAGGTGTAAGGGGGAAGGAAAGTCTCTGTTTTTCCCGGAGCAAAAAATAACTCAAATAAATTGTGACAAGTCTTGTAGATGGAGGAAAAGTGATTCTTGAACGTGGGGGAAATCACACACAGCGGGAGCCTTTCCAGCTCCTTGGGAGGTGCTTTTTCGGCGCACCGTTGCCTCCTCCACGCAGTGGGAGCCATTTCCATGTTTGATGGAGGAGGAGGGCTGGAGGGGACCCTTAACTCTTTTAACGGCTCCCGTCTGAACGAGGACGCCCCCCCTTTGGTTCTGTAGCTGTGAAGGGGGTCCACCTGTGGGGCTGAGGCTGCTGCCCCCTGCTGGTCCTCTCCTGCCACAGCCGAAACTTTTTGAGTGTGTGTGTGTGTGTGTGTGTGTGTGTGAGAGAGAGAGAGAGAGAGAGAGAGAGAGAGAGAGAGAAGAGAGAGAGAGACAAATAGGATGGAGAAGGTGACTCTCGAGAAAAGGGCCAGTCAGGGGAGGGGGTGGTACAGGCAGGCAAGTCCAGGAAGTGGGAGGGGGGGGAGGGAGATGGACAGAGCGAGGAACCACCGGAGGAAAGGGCAGTACCCCTCCTGCTGACTCTCGAGGAGACCAGACCTGACCGGCTCCTGAACAATGCAGGGAAATGTGGCTGCTGGCAGAGGCAGCTGTGGAAATAAAACCTCAGAAATAAAGCAGGCGGGCAGGATCGAGCCCCTCCACCCCACCCGCCCATTGGGAAAACCTGCCATGCCCTACCCCCCCCCATTTTTAAGCCGGGGGATTCCGCAGCCCGAGGGAGGCTTCTTACATGTTGCGGGTGTCCGTCTGGGAACGAGCCGACCTGGCTCTGCAAGGGAGGTCGTGGGCGCTGGACAGTCCCCCAAAAGCGAGCGAGAGAGGAGAGAAAAAGAGGCCGGTGCTGGAAAACGGAATTTTAGTTCCAATATGCCATTTGCTAACTACCCCCTTTGGAAAAAGCCCTTCGTTGCCGCCTTTTCGCCTTGTTTTGTGTGTTGCATTTATTATTATTTTATAAAAATAATAGAACCGAAGAACAGGGAAATCCCATCAGAACTAAATCATAGAATCCTAGTGTCATGGAGTCAGAAGGGGGTCTAACAAGGCCATCGAGTCTGACACACACACACACACCCGGGCTCAACGCGGCAAACCAAACCGAAGAGGATCTGCCAGGTGGTGGTCTTAAGTTTCTCTCGAAGTAAGTTCCCGGTTTGGAGCGCCCACCGACTCCCGAGGTCACAGGTTCCATTGTCGTACTGCTCCAACCGTGAGGAAATTTGTTTGCTTAGATTCCACGGAAATCTGGCTTCCTTTCACTTGAGCCCATGGTTGCATGTCCTGCCCTCTGGGAGGACGGAGGACAGATCCTGCCCCTCCTCTCTAGGACAGCCTTTCCAGTCTTTAATAAAGGGCCCTCAGGTCCCCTCTGTCTTTCTCCGAGATGAGATTTCGAGGCAACTGTTTTACCGTTGCTCCGTCCTTCCCGAAGGAGAGGACTCAGAAGGTGGGGGCAACTTGTTCCTCTTTGAAACCCTGGCCATTGGTCTGGGGTGTCCCTCTGGGGTCCTGTGTGGCCTCCTGTGTTATTTAACCCCTACATGAAACTGGTGGCTACCCCAGCTCTCTCTCTCTCTCTCTCTCTCTCTCTCCTTTCCGTCTCAATTCCGAGAAAGGCATTTCAGTTCTAGATCCGTGTTTCGTAGCAGTCATAGATAGGACGGGTGGGAATAAACGGACACTGAATCGAGGCAGGACAGAGGTGCTCCTGCTCAGTCGAAAGACAGATCGAGGAATCGGGTTGCAGCCTGTGCTGGATGAGGTGACGCTCCCCGAGAAACCCCAGGTGCGCAGCTTGGGGGGAGGATGCTCCTGGATTCGTCCCTGAGCCTGGATTGTCCAGGTCTCGGCGGCGGCCAGCCTTTGCCCCATTAAAACCAGCGCGCCAACTCTGTCCTTTTCTTGGGAGATCTGATTTGGCCACGGTGACTCATGCCTTTAATTGACATTCCGCCTGGTTTCCTCAAACACGCTCTCTGTGGGTCTGCCGATGGAAAGTGTCAGGAAAACCGTCACCGGATCCAAAATGCCACAGCCAGAGATTGATGGCAGGGGGCTGTTCACAGAGCCCTCCCCGTGAAAGCAGCTCCATTGGCTGCCGCTCCATTTCGGGGAACAATTCAATATGCAGGTTTTTAACCTATAAAAGCCCTCAATGGCGTGTGTCCCAGCTGTCTCAAAGACCACGTATCCCATAATAAGCTGGCTCAGGTGTCAAGATGGGAAGAGGCCTTTCTCTCCGCTCTCCCACCTTCACAGGTGTGTCTGGTGGGGATGCAGGAGAAGGGCCTTCTCTGCCACCGCCCCCAAAATCTGGAACTCCACACAAAAACTCCTTGTGTTTGCCATCTTTTTGGTTGAGCCCTTTTTTGTAGTTGTGTACTCCGTCTTGTTGGCTTTAATATTTGTTGTTGTTGTTTTTAAGAAGAAAGGCAAGGTAAAGCGGAATTAGATTTTAAATTGAATGAAATCAAATATTGAGGGTTTATTCATTTCCTGTTCTGTATTACAAAATCTCAGAGTTAACTGACAAAGCAAAAGAAAGAAAAAAGCACAGCGTCCTGCTCATACTGGATACTGGATTTGCCAATATTGGAAAGATGGAAGACCGCAAGATGAAATCATAATGTAAACTGCATGGAATCAAGTCAAATCATCCAAAAACGTGTGACACTTCAGTTAGGGAAGGCAATTTAAGCCATTTAAAGACACCTGCGTGGCAGAAATTCAACAGGCACGCCGGAGCGCTCAGTGGCTTAGGTCTCCTCCAGCTGAAGAGCCAGCGGTTGGGAATTCCCCACCCAGTCCCAAACCTCCTTGATAGGTTGGACTCGGAGATCTATCGTCCATTGATAGAGTCTCTAGGGCCCCTTCTGGCTCTGCAGTTCCAGGATGATGATGATTGACTATACTCTCCCAATCAATGATCCTTGGTGCTGGGAAAGGTAAAACATAAGAACTTCAGAGAAGCCGGGCCATGGAGGGCCAGAATGGCTGCTTCATGGTCCTTGCTGGGGACGATGGCAGACGTGCCTCCATCAGCCCACTTCCTCAGGGCCAGGGTAAGTCACCACCACCTGGTCAATCCATGCTGCTCCTCACCTAAGGAGGCCCCAGAGCCATCAACCGGAAACAGGGCCTTCTCGAGAGTGGCCGCCCCACGCTGGAACTCCCTTCTGGTGGGGTGTGTGACTCGCCCTACACCCGTCTGAGTCTTCAGAAGCAAGTTAAAACCCGGCTCTTTACTCAGGCCTTGGCGAGCCTCACCCCTCCGGAAGGCTAAATTATTGTGTAGTAATGTTCCGCGACCCTGTGGATCATCATTCTGCGTCTTGGAATATTTGTCGGATTGGAGGTTTTCAGGAGGGGTTTTTATAGGGTTTTCCTTATTTTAAACCTCTCTGTCTATTCATGTCAGGTTTTTTTGGAAGCCACCCGGGGTAGTGACTTGTTGAAAGTTCTAAACAGATGCAAATAAAATTAAAAGCATACCAAGAGTATTAGTAAAGGGACTGGATGGGAGGGCCCTAGCAATTATACCAACTCAGTGATTCTACAGTTTTATGAATCCCATCCGCGGTTCATTCCCCCTTTGTCTGGGGGCATGGAGGATATGGGTTGGTCCTTCTGAGACTTGCTTTTGTTTACACCATACTCGGATTGGCCTCCATTTCCAGACTTTAATCTGGGAGCTACTGGGGTGTAAATGGACAGGAGGGGGGTAATAAATGCAGACGTCTGTCTGTCTCCCCCCTCTGGGTTGGTGGAAGTGACTCTGGAGGGACAAGAGCAGCATTAGCTGGAACGTGGCGCCCCTCCAGAGGAGACCAGACTACATGTTCTATTATTCCCAAGCTGGCATAGGCATTCTCGTTGAGGATGATGGGTGTTGTAGTCAACCATGCAGCCAAGTTTGTTCTTTTGTGGATATTCAGAGGTCACGAAGTGCAAAGTGATCCTCGCTTCTCTGTTTTTGCTTCTGTTTCAGAGGAACGGTGAGAGTCCGATGAGCTGGTTTACTCCCAGTGACCTTTGAGCCGCTGGGAATGGCCGCCGGGGAAGGCCTGTAGAGGCCACTGAGCCTGACGTGACCTTTGAGGAGACCCTTTTACGGCCTCTGCTCCCCTGTTGTGAATCTCTGCCACCCACTTCCTAAATATTAAGGCATCCATGGAGTGAGAAGCCATCTACACTCTGAACCCCATGGGGTGTAGTGGACGACTTAATCCATCAAACGACGTGTGACATAAAATGCCGTTTGTTGGTGGTGATCAAGGTCCCAGGAGTCTCTGGTCTGTGGCTGCCCTCGATGGAGGGCGCGGCTACATTGCAGAGAGGGATCAATAGGATCCACTGTGATTTGGATTATGATGGGATGCTTGACACGCAGATGCTGTCCACATACTCTTTTATTCATACGAAGCAAAGCATGTTTGTTTCTTTACGATTCTGCTCAATCCTTTCCCAAGCGACCTGTCTGAGAAATCATGCCGCACCTTGCGAGTCCACTTTTTACGATTTCAAAACCCCCAGTCCTACCGGTTTTGCCACTAAGAAAAATATTAAAGGTGAACTGAATCCTTGCCTTCCAGGATATAAGACTTACTGTTAACAATTCTTAAGCCTGTTCTTAGTGCCTTTAAAGTTGGGATTCTCCAGTCCTACCTGAAGACAAAAGGTTTTATTATTTGTGGTTGAAAAAATGTATTTTATATACAGTATTGTATCCTGCTGTATTTTTTTTTAAACCATACAATCAGATATTTTTATCTCCTCGCTTGCTTGCTCAATAAATGAAAAGGAAGGCTTCTTTCTGGACATTCCAGTTATTCTAAGAGAACAAACCAACAGGATATTCAGAAAGAACAGACCTTGATTCATGTCTGAAAATGGAAGACGGCCGTTCGGAGACAAACTGAAATCGCTTTCGCCATGGTGGCAGAGGTGCAAACACAGGCCTCTCCCCATTGCCCAGATGCTCTTCTTCACCTCCAGAGGGATTCTCCCCTCCCCCAGTTTCACAACAGCAACAATAGGGAAGGCCAGGCAGATGTTCATATGGTGCAGCTTTCCCAGGATTGAGGAATGTTCATGGGGGAAACTAGGCTTTGCCCCACATGGGTCTTCCACGTTGAGGTGCCTTGCATGGGCAGAACCCCCCCCCAAGATAACCAGGAAGAACAGGTTCCTCTCTCTCTCTCTCTCTCTCTCTCTCTCTCACACACACACACACACACACACACACACACACACACACACACACACAAACACACACACACACACACACACACACACCCCTACCAGCACCTCTTCCTGACCCTTCCAAGACCCAGGGGGGCCATCGTGGACCCTTTTCTAGGAGATCCTTCCTCTTCCTCCCTGCCAAGGCCTCCTTCCTCTTGCTGGATCAGGACCTGAAGGTTTTGGGGGGGGGGAGTCCAGAGACCCAATCCTCTCTTTTTTTCCTGGTGTTTCTTTTTAAAGGGAGCCCATGCTGCTCATCTAAGCACTGCATTTTCCCTCCATCACAAGACAAAGAGTCCATCAGCCGGAGGTAATTTGGGTAGGAAGGGTTGATCTGCCCGGCAGATCAGCCAAAGAACGGGTACGTTTGCAGGCTTTCCAAAGGGAAGGACGTCCGACTTCCCCCAAAAAGGGGAGGGAGCCAGGCGTCAGCTTCTCCAAAGGGAGCTGACTCCACAAGGTCGAGGGCCGCCCTGGTGAAGGCCCCGTCTCGATCGGAAGACTTTCAGGTCTCCCTTGGGGTGGCCCCCTCGAAGGAGCCTGGTCGGGGAGGAGCTGGTGGGTCAGGCAGAGGGCCTTGGGGTCAGACACTCCACCAAGCATGGATCTTGGAAGGACGGAAGGCTGAGCTGACCTCAAAGGGATCGAACCCAGGTTGGGAGCGGAGTCTCGACTGCAGTTAAACCAGTGTTTTGTCCATGGAGTGCGTCAACCCATAAAGACTGGGAAGGGGAGGGTAGGCAGAGTGGAAGGCTGGACCTGGCTGAATCGCATCCTTCTTCCCACCCTCTAGCGATCCTGAGGTGCGAAAAGACCCTTTCCGTGGAATGCTTTGATTCCAACCAAGTCCAGATAACTGGTCACAAGGAGGGAGGGACAAGCACAGGGGGAATCTGCTTCTCCCCCACTCAAGAACTGGATGGTGTGGCTCTCCGACTGTGATCCAACATTTCCCCAGGAGGCGTAGTTCTGTGGGAGGCACCCTCCATAGAGCCTCCTGGGCAGGGAGATTAGAGTTCCTTGAGCGCCAGCTCAGGAGAAAGTAAAAAACAGGATGAAGGCGGCACCGATGGAGGCAAATACATCTTGAGGTGTAGACTTGGGTTATTGGGGGGGCACCTCCTCTGGGGAATTCCTGGGGGATTCTGGGATTTGCAGTCCCCCAAAATGCCTGGTAGCCTCACACCCCTCTTAGCTCCTTCTTCTGCTTACAGCCAGCCTTTCCTCCCACGGGATTTGCATGCCATGTCTCCACAACACCCCTGTGAGGGTGACCAACTTGAGTTGTGGTGCTGGAGGAGGCTCTTGAGAGTCCCCTGGACTGCAAGGAGAACAAACCTATCAATTCTAAAGGAAATCAAAACTCTGAGTGCTCACTGGAAGGACGGATCCTGAAGCTGAGGCTCCAGTACTGTGGTCATCTCATGAGAAGAGAAGACTCCTTGGAAAAGACCTTGATGTTGGGAAAATGTGAGGGCAAGAGGAGAAGGGGACGACCGAGGATGAGATGGTTGGACAGTGTCCGCGAAGCAACCAACATGAATTTGACACAACTCCGGGAGGCAGTAGAAGATAGGAGGGCCTGGCGTGCTCTGGTCCATGGGGTCACGAAGAGTTGGACACGACTAAATGACTAAACAACAACAGAAACCCCTCACGTTTCCCCCTCCAAAAGACACCAAAATCATTGAACTGGAAATATCTGAGGGTGTAGCAGGAGGGAATAATGAAGACACAAAAGTATTTCATGCCACAACAATTTGTAAACAGTTCCAGCCAAATTTTATAGGGTTAATAACCTGCTACCATGACCAGAATCACAGAGCTTCTGATGGGGGAAAAGGTTTGGACAGTTACACTTAACTGACCACAGTTTTGCTAAAAATGTATTCTATTTTTTTCATTAAAAAATTATTTCCCCCCCAACTCCTCCAGACCTAAGGTCATTTACAAGAGAGGATCAAAGAAATAGCCAAAGTTACATGGTTTAATTAAACATGGTTTGATAAATCTTACAGGAAGGCCAGATTTATTATTTTCTTTAAAAAAGAATATCCTCTACTCAAGAAGGAAGGAAGTAGCAAACAGAGGAAGGAAGGAAGGAAGGAAGGAAGGAAGGAAGGAAGGAAGGAAGGAAGGAAGGAAGGAAGGAAGGAAGGAAGGAAGGAAGGAAGGAAGGAAGGAAGGAAGGAAGGAAGGAAGGAAGGAGCTGATGGATAGAAGGAAGGAAGGAGCTGATGATGGATAGAAGGAAGGAAGGAAGGAAGGAAGGAAGGAAGCTGTAGTTTTGCATCCATCCTTGTTTGGACTCTTGATATTGCCAGCAGAGAGAAAAGTGTATTCACCCGAGATGACCAGGAAGACTCCCCATCTGAAGGCAACTCAGAGTCAAGCGACACAGTTAAAAAGAACAACTAAATATTCCCCCCCCCCTTTAAAAAAAGAACTCTAAAGTGAAGGGCCTTCAGCTCCCATTGACCCAAGGACCAAGGTATACGGGTGGAAGAGGCTTAAACCTTCTTTCCCATCTGGTTCAACCCCAAACATGGTAGGAAGAAAAAACCCCAACATAAATGGAAATCTCTGCCTCTTTTTCCAAACCCTTTAAGGTAAAGTTTTTTGGGGGGGAGTTAATTGTTTTAAAACCCACCAATCTTCAGCTGCATGCTGCTTGCTGATGGTTTCTCCTCCACTCCAGACAAATAAACTCTACTCTAAATGATTCTGAGATTTCCCACCCTCCCACCCACCCACATACTCTTTTGACATCGGGGGAGGTTGTGTTCCAAACGAAAAGGTTCCTCCACCATCCCAACCCATCACTGGGGTTCAGGGGGTTCCCCCTTGACGTGGACCCTTTGGTGGGACTTCAGGTGCCTCTCCTGGCGGAAGCTCTTCTCGCACTCGGAGCACTTATAGGGGTTCCCCCGGATGTGGATTTTGAGGTGCGCGTTGAGGTGCGTGCTCTGGTTGAAGCTCTTCCCGCACTGGGCGCATTTATAGGGTTTCTCCTCCGTGTGGGTTCTTTGGTGCCTTTTAAGGTGCGGGCTCTGGTTGAAGCTCTTCCCGCACTCGGCACATTTATAGGGTTTCTCCCCCGTGTGGATCCTTTGGTGCACTTTCAGGATCCGGCTGTCGCTGAAGCTCTTTCCGCACTCGGCGCACTTGTAGGGCTTCTCCTTCGTGTGAGTCCTCTGGTGCACGTTGAGGCTTTTCCGCACGCTGAAGCTCTTCCCACACATCGAGCACTTATAGGGCTTCTCCTTGGTGTGGATCCTTTCGTGGACTTTTAGGCTCCGGCTGTCCCCGAAGCTCTTCCCGCACTCGGAGCACTTGTAGGGCTTCTCTCCTGTGTGGATCCTTTGATGCGATTTGAGGATGATGCTTTGGCTGAAGCACTTCCCGCACTCGGTGCACTTAAAGGGCTTCTCCCCTCGGTGGATCTTTTGATGTATTTTCAGATTCCCACTATTGCTGAAGTTCTTGCCGCACTCGGAGCACCGGTTGGGCTTCTCCCCCGTGTGGATTTTCTGATGCAGTTTCAGGATGATGCTCTGGCTGAAGCTCTTCCCGCACTCGGTGCACTTGTAAGGCCTCTCCCCCGTGTGAACCCTCTGGTGCCGCTTCAGGTGCGTGCTGTGGTTGAAGCTCCTGCCGCATTCTGCACAGGTATAAGGTTTCTCCCCCGTGTGGATCCTCTGGTGCTTGCTGAGGTTCGAGCTCTGACTGAACATCTTCCCACAGACGGTGCATTTATAGGGCTTCTCCCCGGTATGGATTCTTTGATGCGATTTCAGTTCCGGGCTGCGGCTGAAGCTTTTCCCGCATTCGGGGCACTTATAGGGTTTTTCTCCCGTGTGGATCCTCTGGTGTCTTTTAAGGCTCCTGTGGTCACTGAAACTCTTCCCGCACGCCGAGCAGTCGTGGGACTTTTTCGCCGCGTAGAACCTCAGGGGAGCGTCGGCCTCCGAGACGGGGCCGAAGGGCTTCCTGCAGTCCAGGAACCTGTAGGTTCTTGCGGCTGGGTGGATTCTCTGGTGCTTGGTCAGGTAGACCTGCTGGCTGAAACTCTTCCCACAATGAGAGCAGATCAAATGGTTCTCCCCGTTGGGCCTTCTGCTCCCTTCGCCATAGGGCTCCGGGAGCGGGATCTCGTGGAAATCAATCCCTTCAAAGACGATTCGTTTCTCCTCCGTTCCCATCCTCGGCCCCTCTTCGGAGCCTTCCAGGTTCTCCCTTTGAAGAACTGGGGAAGAAAAAGAAATCGGAAGAGAAGAGATATAAGCCGTGAGGACCAGAGGATAAAAGGCGACTGACGGGCTTAATGAATGAGGGAGAAAAAATAATATGGACTCTTTGAGGTCTACCGAAGAGCCTCTGAGGAAAAGCAGAAGGAACAAGGCGACCCTCCCAGAGTTTCGGACATGTAAGAAGGAGAGATTCGTCCCCCGGAATTACCAACAGGAAAGGTTCATGAGGTAACGGAGCGGAGAGGACCTCTCCCACAGACTGGCGAGAGCCCCTCCCTGGCCAAGCAGGAAAACCTCAGGGAATGGGATGGCTGGATTGTGGAACGTTGAGATTTAGGGGCCCATATTCTGCTAGACCAAGATGATCCACCCTCTCGCATTCCCGATCACCACGTGGGGCCGTGAAGGCTGGACAGTGAAGAAAACGGACAGGTGGAAAACTCCCCCCCCCCCCCCGATTCATCTGAAATGTGTTGTATCTGAAAAGAGGAGCACATGGTTCCCAGAGCAAATCAAGCCTGAACTATCTCTGGAGGCAAAAATGTGGCAGCTGAGGCTTTTCTCCTCCAGGAACCTCATGAGGATTCCCTGGAAGAGACAGCAATGGTGGGAACAGGGAAGGGAGCAGAAAGAGAGGAGGAAGACTGAATATGAGACAGACCGACTCCCTCAAGGAAGCCACAGGCTTCAGTTCATACCAGAGCTGAGCACCGTCCTTTTTACCTTCTAGTCTCTCTCTTTCCTCGGAGTCCTCCACGGACGGATCCTCTCCCTCTTCCTGCCAAGAGACGAAATTGGGTCTGGGAACCGGGAGCCCTTTAGAAGAAAAGCGAGAAAAAGGAAAAAAAAATGACTTCCAGACCCCGTGAGATACTCAGGAGCCCCCCGTCTCAGAAGCGTTGAGTTCTCTTGTAGACTCCGTCAAGCCATGTGGGGGATGAGGACAGCAGGAGGCCAACCCACATGGCCATGAGCCCGTGAGCAAGGATAGGCAACGAGGAACAAGACATGTGGGGGGGTTGTCACTGCCCCATGGGCCACTTTGCTCTCAAAACCTGTGAGGCCATGCAATCATCCTGACGGGGAGCCATCGATGGCTTTCTCTTGAAAATCGGCAGCTCGGGTGCAACTGGTAGCTGTGAGTTCCACCGTCTCATTATGCTCAAAGTGAAGAACCTTTTATCTCCCCTAGATTTTCCCATCCTTGCGCTTCCTTCTGATAACTCCTGTCCTGAGAGAGGGAAGCACCGGCTCTCCATGCTGAACTTCCGTCTCCCCCTGGGTTTAACTAATTCTATGAACCAGGAGCAAAGTCAAGGACATGTTGGCCCCACCACCGACCTACTCAGGGTGGCCCCTCAAAGCTGGTCCATCTTTGGTAGCTGGCTTCACGGATGGGTTGAGGCAAGGGGCTCGTTTTTTTTTAAAAGAACTATTTTATTTATTTATTTAATTTATATGCTGCCCAAACTACCCAAAGTTCTCTGGGCGGCTAATACAATTAAAATATATATAAAATTGCCATCAGACCCACAGCTAATATTATTTCAGTTAAAAGCCTTCTGGAACAGGAAGGTTTTGACCTGGCGCCAAAATGTCATCAGTGTCGGCGCCAGACGAATCTCAGTCAGGAGGGCATTCCATAGTCTGGGGGCAGCTGCCGAAAAGGCCCTTTGTCTACAAGCCCTCCCTTTTATCTCCTTGAGGGACGCCTCTTTCAAAAGGGCCCCTTGGCTAGATCTTAACTGGCAGGTAGGTTCATATGGAAGGAGGCGGTCCTTCAGGTATCCAGGGCCCAAGCCGTTTAGGACTTTATATGTCAAAACAAGCACTTTGAATTGGGCCCGGGCAGCAACTGGTAGCCAATGTAACTTATACAGAATTGGCTTGATATGTTCTGTGGCAGCTGCACCACTCACCAGCCGCGCAGCTCGATTCTGGACCAGTTGCAATCGCCGGACCGTCTTCAAAGGCAGCCCCACGTAAAGCGCATTGCAGTAATCTATGCGGGATGTTACCAGTGCGTGTGTGACTGTCATGAGACTCCACTCGTCCAGGTAGGGCCGCAGCTGGTATCTAACCTATTTTTCTTTTGCTAGTGATCTCACAGTAAGCCGCTCCGTGTTTGTTTTGAGATCTCACAAAGCTACAGGTTGTTTTTCTGGGTTAGGTAAAGGTAAAGGTTCCCCTTGACATTTAGTCCAATTGCGTGGATTTGATCTTACGACGGCTGGTCTTCCGACCTTGCAGCACACAGAGGCTTCTGTCGTTTAACTGACAGCGCCACCACATCCTCTGGGTTACAGTGCTCCAAATAATTGAATAAAACGACTCTCATTCCAGAGGACCTTTGGTCTCTGTGACGATGTGTGAGTCCTTTGACAGATGGATCTGCTTTTAAGGAATATTATTAATGGGCTTTTAAAATATTTTGAATCGGCATTTTTATAATTAAAAAAATAACCGACTTCATTTTAATTCACTGTAAATCACTTTGCAGGAACTCTGCTGGGCAGTCAGAGTGAAACGAAAATGCTTTAAACCAATATGGGAAATCTGGCAAAATGCAAGCAGGCAACAGGGCCCATAAGAAGGATTTGCCCTTCAGATTTCCCCTCGGCAGTGGAGGACAGGAGGGCCTGGCGAGCTCTGGTCCACGGGGTCATGAAGAGTCAGACATGACTTAACAACTAAACAACAACAAAGCACGGCCATGGAGCTTCTGAGGCCCCTTTTCCCCCAGGTGAGGAAACAGAAGGTGTCTTGTTGGTGTGGGTCTGTGCGCTGGAATCCCCAGGATTCTGCTTAGGAAATTCTTGTCTCGAGAGTCTGAAAACCCCCAAAGGGTGTGACCCTCGCTTTATATGACACTGCTCAATGGATGCGGTTCTCTGTTTGTAGGCGTACTGTGGCTGCCACCCTTCATCCTGCCCTCCCCTGGTTCTGCCTCCTCCAATACTGGTCCTTGTGGCTGTGGATTAACTCCACCGACCTCCAAGGGTGTGTGGATGCCTCTGTAGAAGGTGAGGATGCTTCCCCCTGAAACATCTGGCTCCCCGCGGCATGAATCAAGATACTGGGCAGTCTTTGGCGATCTTATCCTGCAGGTCTCTCGCGTTGTGAAGAAAGAGGCTTACCCAGGCTTCCACAGCTCCACCCTTCTCCTCTCTGGTTTCCTCCCGCGGCGCGCTCAGCTTTGGAGCGGGAAGCCCCCAGGCCCCCTCCATGCAAGGCGGTGAAATGGACGGCCATCTCCTCAAAGGTCTCCAGATCCTGGAAGACGGAGGAGCAAAGGTTTCTGGGTTAGAAGGCAAAGGCCAGGGTCCCCGAAGGAGAATGAATGGAGAAGTGGCTGGAGGTTCCCCTGCCCCACCATCAAGCCGCATCCAAAGGAAGGTGAAAAAAAGGAAGATGATGTGCCCCCTTCAGGACTAAGAAAGTAGACACAAGATCGAATCCCCTCCTCTACCTGGTCTGACTTCACAGAAACAGTATCCATTTCTCCACAAAGCGAGGGTGACCGTGATGGACTCTCGAGGGTCCTTCTGCCGTCTCCTAGGAGAAAAAAAAACAAAGAAGAAGACCTCTTAATAGGTCTCGATCAAAGGGTGCAGCCACAGGGAAGAAGGCCAATTCCATGCTAGGGAATCATTAAAAAGGAAACTGAAAAATAAAACAGCCAACCTTCTAAGGCCGTTGTACAAAACGATGGTAAGGCCACACCTGGAGTATTGCTTACAGTGGAACTGGAAAAGGGGGCAGAAGAGAGCGACTCAAATAAGAACTGGGCTCGGGAACCTCCCTGGTGAGGAAAAGCCGACAGCGTTTGGGGCTCTTGAGTCAAGAGAAAAGATGTTTGGGGGTCGGTACACGATGGAGACGTATAAAATTCTGCAAGGGATGGATATAAAGTGGAGAGAGGGAAGCTCTTTTCCCTCTCACGCGAGACCAGAACCATCAGGCGACATCCATTCCAATGGGGTGTCGCTAGAGTAAGAACAGACTAAAGAAAATATTTCTTGACCCAGCGTGTTGATAATCTGTGGAACCCCTTGCCACAGGATGTGGTCATGGCACCTGGCAGCTAGATGCCTTTAAAAGGGTATCGGACCGATTCCTGGAGGAAAAGTCCATCGCAGGTTACAAGCCATGATGGGGATGGATCATCTCCAGGCTTAGAAGGAAGGGACCTTCAAATCCCAGATGCAGAGGAATGGTGTCGGGAGACAGGGATCTGGTGGTCTCGTGGGCTCCCAGAGGGATCTGGTGAGGCCACCAAGAGATACAGGGAGCTGGACTAGAGAGGCCGCTTGGCCTGATCCAGCACAGGGCTCTTCTGAGGTTCTTATGTAATACTTAGCATCTTAGTTTTCTGGGAGAAATCCGTTGTTCTCCCCATTCCTTTTGGGCGTGCGCGCGCGCACACACACACACACACACACATGTGCACTCTCTCTCTCTCTCTCTCTCTCTCTCTCTCTCTCTCTCTTACATTTCACTTGCCTTTGTTTCCTGTTATTAATGTAAAAAACACACAATAGGAAGCAGTCACATTGCTTCTTGGGAGTGGCAGTCTCGCAGCCCATTAGGCTTTATAGAAGGCGCCTCCCAAAGAACTATGACTTCTAAAAAGCCTCTTTCTTCACAATGTACTGGGTGGGGTTTATTCCACCTTTTAAACCATCCTGTAACCCCATTCCTTTCGAAATGTCCTAGAGACCAGCAAGAGCCATTTATTCCCATACGGGCAGGCGCAGCACGTGATTTATTCCAAAAAATAGAGGAGGCGCACCCAGTGGGTACAGGCGCTCTCCCTTCTCACCCTTTCCCACGGAGGTGGCGGCATCCTCGCCATCCTGCACGAACCCCCCGAAGAGGGGCCCCTGCGCCGTCTCCGCCAGAGCCTGCTCCCCGTCAGGAAGATCCTTGCTTGCCTCCGACGACGGCTCCTGCGAGGGGAAGACAGGAAAGAAAAGCTCAGGCGGAGAAGTGGAATTGGGACAGGAAAGGAACGGGACCAGCAAAGTCCAAGAATCACACTTCTGAGTCCTTTTGAAACACCCCTCTTTCCCCCTGCCAAAAAACCTGCTTCAACCTTCCAAGCACGGCTATACCATCCTGGCCGCATCCTGAGGGCCTCTAAATGCCTGCTCGTCTCATCCTCTTCTGCCTGACAAAAAAGCACAACAGTCTTTTTCCTCGAGGGAAGGCCCATCAATCGATCATCTACAAGAGGCATGGCCTTCTTGAGGGCGGCTCCATCCTTGCCTAATCAGTTCGCCTGTTTCCCCCATTTCCCCCCCCCGCCAGTGACATTTAAGGGGCCACTGAAGGCTCTTCAGGGAGGACTTCCCCGCCAACCCGGGGTTGAATGGAGGCAACTTTACATTTCCATCCGGTGATTGCTCTTTTGATTGTTATTGTCAGAATTTTATCTTTTCCTTCATTTCTTCCTTGCTCCTCCAACTTTTATCTGCATGTGGTCAGCTTGCTATGGCTTGTATTATATTGTGATGATGGCACATTTTATGTGAATCCCCCTCCCTCCCCCCAGAGTAGTGCTGTGGCACTCATGGAAATTAGAGAGAAACACAAACACACAAACAGAGAGAGAGAGAAACCTGTGCTTTTGCAAAACCCTGATTTGTGTGTGTGTGTGTGTGTCCCTCCTAAACACACAAAATTCAACTCCTGTACATGGACTAGTGAAGAGCAGAGACACTGGATAGGTTGATCGCAAAGGAGCACGGCCTGTCCTTTCAGGCTTGCTCTCTCTGTGTGTGTGTGTGTGCATGCCCGCATGCTTCATCTTTGGAAACGGCACGGGAAACAATTTGTGCAAATTATGAGGTGGAGGCAACCCGAAGGGTCTCTTGCTTTCCTGGGGAATCTAAACAGCCTGGATAGTAGCAGCCAAGGTAAGATCCTGGCAAACATGCTTCCCTTGAAGTATCTCCGGATTTTTGCCCAGGGGTCCCCCCACTAGGCAGCTGTTCCACTAATGAATGCAGATGTTACCGAAACAAGAAGATCTTATTGAAAAGATACGGGAAATAGCCGAAATGGACATTTTATCAGAAGTTATGAAGGACTATACCCTGCAAAAGGCAGCAGAAAGATGGGATCTATTTAACAAGTGGACTGAATCAACAGGCAGCTTGTGAACAGTACATATTGAAAGGAGAACTGAATCTAGAAGGCAGAAAAGAGTAAATAGAATAATTTAAAATCTTGATATGGCAATAGGTACAGAATGGATGAAAGTATGTTATTGTCTCCCCTCTTCCTCATCAATCCCAATTCCCTTTTCCTTTTTGTTATCCCTTATAAAAAATAAAAATACAAAAAAAAAAAAAAGAATGCAGATGTGTTTGATTCCTCCCGAGAGTTTGTCTCATCTTGTTGGGAACACCGTCCCCCGGCAGAAATGGCATATCCCCCCCCCCACCGCTGTCCTCCAGAACAAGGGTCATGGAACCGTCCTCCGCACCCACACGTGACCCATCGGAGGCCAGGGGCGACAACCAGGAAGGAAGGAAGGAAGGAAGGAAGGAAGGAAGGAAGGAAGGAAGGAAGGAAGGAAAGAAGGAAGGAAGGAAGGAAGGAAGGAAGGAAGGAAGAAAGAAAGAAAGAAAGAAAGAAAGAAAGAAAGAAAGAAAGAAAGAAAGAAAGAAAGAAAGAAAGAAAGAAAGAAAGAAAGAAAGGCAACGCCTGTTCACTCACCGGCTCTTCTCCCTTCTTCTCCTCCTCGCCTCCGGCCCGGCTCAGGAGGAAGCCCTCGGCCAGCGCCACCGCCTGGGAACTCGTCTCGGGCGCGCACCCTCGGACCCAGCCCTCCATCTCCGGGGGCAGGACGGCCAGGAACTGCTCCAAGACCACCAGGTCGAGGATCTGGCTTTTGCTGTGCTTCTCCGGCTTGAGCCACTGGACGCAAAGCCCGTGGAGGCGGCCGCAAGCCTCTCGAGGCCCCTCGGCCTCCTGGTAGCAGAAACCCCGGAAGCGCTGGCGCGAGGTGTCCACGCTCGGGACCTCCCCCTCCTCCAAGGTGGCCTTCACCCTCCCTTCCCATGACTCTCTGCCGCTCCCGGTCCAGGAGAAACGGGGATCTTTTCCGGCCTCTGGGTCGGCCGGATCCATCTCTTCCATCTTGGTTCTCTGCTGTGGCTCCGCCTCTAAAAGGACCCGCAGGATCTCCTTGTTCGGGGTCCTTTTTCCTCCCTGGGGCGAAGGCTGGCTCGGTTTGGGGCGAGGGGGAGACCACATCTTTCTCACCGTCCTTCGGAAGGCGAAGCGGGACCCACCACCACCACCACCGAGGAGGAAGATGAGCCCGGAGAGAATTTCTGCCGGGAACGGAGAACGAAGACTCGGAGGACGTGGGTCTTCACGCCTCCTGCCGCGAGGCGGATGCTCAAGCCTTCATCTCGTTCGCCACCGGCTGAGACAAAGAAGCATCTTTAGGATGGCGCCAGCCTTAACCGTTCCCCGCTATCAAGTCTTTCCCTACACCCACTGACCCCTTAACGAGAGCTACAAACGTACATCCTTCCAGATCCATGGATAATATTCCTCATCCTTGGTTAGTTAGTAAGGAAAAATAGCTGGAAATAATTAGAGCAGACGCAACACCATATTTTACATCGGATGGTGGCCTAAGAAAGCTTGGCTTCTATTGAGTCCACCAAAATGGGTTTTAAACATATGTATAAATTTTATCTCAATCTTCTCTCTCCGGCTTCTTGTGCTGCCATTTTTCTTCTCCAGAACGGCGACCTGTCTCAAATCCTTTTTGATTTATCGAGATACTTTGCACACGATCTGAGCATGAATATTCCGGAGAAGAAAAATGACAGCGCAAGGATCCCGAGAGAACTGACATAAAAAATATAGACACGGGTTTAAATGGACTCAACAGAAATCAAGGTTTGTTAGGCTTTTTTTTTCATTTATTCTGAATATTACTTGACTAGGAAGGATTTTGCAAGAATCAGTGCACAGATTCATTCAGAAAGCCCCTTCTTTTTTTTCTGAAAAGCAGCTGCCCTGGGATGTGTTCATGTCCTCTTCCCATGTGACTTATTAATTCATGTGAATTAAGCATCAAACCCATGAAATCTTCTCTCAAAATAAACCAATCTGGACTGGCCTAGTTTGGAATCAGTCCAAGACAGTGGGCTTCTATTTTTTTATTTTCTTTTTAAACATCATACAGCCTTCTCTCTCTCTCTCTCTCTCTCTCTCATTTGATAAGGTTCGCCACCTCCCAGCCATAACAGCTCTCCGTCCCTTCCCTGGTAAGCCTTTGAGTCCCGCAGGTTGAAACTCGCCTTGACATTCAGTTGGAACAGGAAGAGTTATTAAAAATCACCCTGGCCATGCTTATTTTTTTGGGGGGGAGAGACTTTTCCCTTTCTCCCACCCCTCACTCCCCTCCCATCCCCCTGCCTGCACCCTGACGTAGAGACCTGCAGCACTGAAAACCTTGCTCATTGTTTTTTGATGCTCTTTTTTAAAAATGGCTTTACCTGTGCTTGTTTTTTTTGGGGGGGGATTTGGCACAAAACATCACCAGAACCTCTCCTTTTTAATTTTCCCCTCTCCCCACCCCGTTCATGGCAAAATAATCACGGCCGCCTTCCCCTGGCCAACACTGCACGACGTGATGATGAGGACACACACACACACACACAAACACACACACAGAAAATCTACATATTTTTTACATCATCTTGCCCTTTTGAAGTGGCATGCTCCTTTTTTCTCCTCCCCCACCTCCCCTGCCCCCCCTCAAAGAGGAGACCTGATGAAGAGACCCGTGTTGCTCAAAGGCTGGCCCCGTTCTCTGAAGTTTAAATATCTGATATTTATTTTGACGTTTCAGTGCTTTTAAAAAGAAAAGAAGCCATTGCCCCCCCTTCTACAAATCCTATGCCAAGATCCAACCACCTATTCTCTCTCTCTCTCTTTTTTAAATCTCCAGCTGCCTTTCTCGGGAGGGGGGGCGCCTTCACCTGGGACCCCCCTTTCTCCCCCCCCTTTGCACCCAGAAAATGCCCCCCCATTTTTTTGCACACACACTCACCAGATGGATTCCTGGAAGGAGGGAGAGAAGGAGAGGGACTCAAAAGGGAGACCCCCCGAATTTTTTTGGGGGGGGAGGAGATTCCCCCCTCTTTGCAAGGAGGCCTCTTTGTTGGGGGCTGATAGGAAGGGATGCGGTGGTGGTGGTGGGGGGCTGGCCGGGGAGGGGGGGGCGAGAGGCAGGAAAGGCCAGGCGGAGGAGGAGGAGGAGGGACAGGAAACCAGCCTTTTAATTCTTTTTCTCCTTTCCCCCCCCCCTCCCTTTCCCCCACCCCAGGTCCTTTCCAGGCATCCGGACTCTATCCTTTTAACCCTAGAGAGGAATATTTCTCTCTCTCCCTCTCCCTCTCCCACCCCACCCTCCTGCCCCCCATAGGAAATTTTGTGGTTGTTTTATTGTGTTGCAAGCCGCCCAGAGTAGCCTTGCAGCCAGAGGGGTGGCAGGAAAAAGGCGAAGGAAGGAAGGAAGGAAGGAAGGAAGGCAAGGGTAGCACTCACCCTTGTTATGTTAAAAAGTGTGTGCTGCTTATATACCGCCCCATAGCACTTCAAGCACTCTCTGGGAGGTTTACAAGTTAATTATACAGGCTACACATTGCCCCCCCAGCGAGCTTGGTACTCATTTTACCGACCTCGGAAGGATGGAAGGCTGAGTCAACCTTGAGCCGCTACCTGGGATTGAACCCCAGGTCATGAGCACAGTTTTGGCTGCAGTACAGTAGCCATGCGTATTCATGTTGCAGGCTAATGTTGCTGAGAGGCGGAGCCGAGAGAGATTTAATAAAGAGGCAAAGTCAGAGTCAAGAGAGAGATGAGAGTGTGGTATTTTGGGAGATCTGAGGTGCGATTAGTCAGAAGAGTGAATAGTAACTGTAAGATCAAATAGAAGATTGTTATTGATGATTGAGACACCTGAAGAAGATACAGTGGTGCCTCGCATAGCGAGGTTAATCTGCTCCAGAGTAACCCTCGCTATGTGAAAACATCGCTGAACGGAACATAAAAACCTATTGGAACGCATTAAACATAGTTTAATGCATTCCAATGGGCCCTAAACTTACCATTCAGCAAAGTTTCCTCCATAGCGGCAGCCATTTTCGCATCCTCGGTAAGCGAGGGGAGGGTGCAAAAACGCTGCGCGCGGCCATTTCGGGCATCCGGCAGCCATTTTAGAACCGCCGAACAGCTGATCCGCGGGCATTGCAAAGCGAAGATCGGTAAGTGAAACGCTTACCGATCGTCACTATGCGAGTTTTGCCCATTGGAACGATCGGTATGCCTCCGCATTAGCGATCCCGAAAAGGGGATCGCTATGCAGATTCGTCGTTGTACGGTGCACTCGTTAAGCGAGGCGCCACTGTACTTATGAATGATAATCAAAACATCTGTAATCAATAAACTTGTTTTATTTAAAAGACCAGTGAGGTTTTGGTCCCGAAAGAGAGAAAGGGTGGGAGGAAGGAAAGGAAGAAAGGTATGGACTGAAGGAAGCAAAAAATGGAAAAGAAGGAAAGAAAATAAGAAAGAAATAAAAGAAGGAAGGAAGGAAGGAAGGAAGGAAGGAAGGAAGGAAGGAAAAGAAAGGAACAATGGAAGCAAGCAAGAAAGAAAGAGAAAGAGGAAAACACACACATACGCACACTAGCCAGACCTCCAAAATCTCATCCTTTTTCGGACCTGGAAAAAGCAAACAATTAAAAACTATTCCAAAAGGAATCCTGAGAAAGATCTCGCTCTGGGTTGCAAAGGAGAAACCCAACAAGTTGGGTCCTTTTTTAAAGGAGAAAAGCAGGATACAAATATTTTAAATAAACCAATACTTGTACTATGAATATTGGCCTTTAAACCGGACAACAGCTGCCTCTTTCTCCTCCTTGTTCTGTGCTTGAATGATTTTATTTATTTGATTTATTTGATTTTTACCCCTGCCCTACTAGACAGCATCTACTTATGGCCTTTGAATGATGTTAAAATCACGCTTTTTTAGACTCAGGGTTTTCCGCTCCAAATAATATCTTTCGTGTGGTTCGTAAGTCACCTTGAGTCCTTTTCCAGGAGAAAGGCGGGGTAAAAACACTTTAAATAAATAAATATAAGTTATTTCAAATCATCCGAGTCTCTTACTAAGAGGCTAAATCCTGCTCCTTGAAAGGCCAGCAAAAAGAGCCCCAGTTGCCATTTAAAGGGGGGGCAGCAGAAGAGACCTGGGGGGGGTGGAAATCCATATATTTGTGACTAAGATCTCCTGGGTTGGGACTCTTCTTTAGTGTGTGTCCCCCTCCCCACCCCGTGGCACCGAGGTTGAAGTGCAGTCCTGAAGTGAAGACTCTGCTCAGGACGGGAGTTCGATCCCAACGGGCTCAGGGTGCCAGCTCGAGGCGGACTCCACCTCCCATCCTCCTGAGGACGGTCAATTGAGTGCCCATCATGCACTGCAAGTGGCAACGCGTGTCCTTGTATCATGAAAATTGCAATCCGCCCAGAGAGAGCTTTTAAGTGACACGGAGTGGTATAGATAAGTCAAAACAACAACATCCCATGCAGGGAAAGAACGGGGCAGGGCTTTCTCCGTGGTGGCCCCTCCACTCGGGAAGGCCCTCCTCCTGCAGGCTTGATTGGCACCCACCCTCCCCTCCTTCCCGCACCAAGTGAAAACTCGGTCTGTTCGCCACTGCCTTTGAAGCACGGAGTGGTTTTTACCTTGCTTTTCCTGTTGCCATTCTGCCTGTAGATCTGCAGAGAAACACAGGTCTTATCCAAATGCATGGATAAAGGAATATCCATAAGGGATGACGGAAGTTCCAGAATAAGGGAATTTGGTTTTGTTTTTTTTGCCATCGTGAAGTTTATTTTCTGCATTGGACAGAGAAACCCCCCCTTCCTGTTTTCTCAATTCCTGCTTGTGTTCCTAGATGTCAAAATGTTGCTTTTTGATGTACGTGTGCACCCTGTGTAATGATCTAAAAAGGACTTATCTCCGATTGGCTCAGGGAGTGAGGAAGAGGAGCAGACCATCCCACCAAGGGAGCCCCCACCCCACCCAGGGCAGAAAATGAGCATCCTCCCCATGCACGGCTCTGGGAATGATGATGCCCTCAGCACCTCACTCCGTTCCTGTGAGGTCTTCTGTTCAAAATTAGGATGGTGAAGAAGCCAACCCCCCCTGAAAGACAGAAGACCCCGTCGCCTCATTGATAAGCCTTTGTGGATCGGCTGTTTTGCGTTGTTTCGAGTTTTCGAGCATGACCATTTTTGCTGAATTTTAAGGAGTTTTTAATTGTAACCGGATTTTAATCCCGTCACCCTGCTTCACTCTGTTCTCATGTTTTGCCATTTCACGGTGTCTTTAAATCCATTCACAGCTTTTAATTTGTCCTGTAAGCCTCCTCGGGTCCCGATTCTGAGAAGAAAAGTAGCAGAGAAATGAAATGGAGAGATAAATAAGTTACGAAGCCCCACCTTCCCTTTGGAAGCTCTCTGAAGGGTCCCGAAAACCAGCCAGTATTTCTCAAGTCCATTTTTGGGGGGTGGGTGGAGGGATGTGAGGGGGTAGATAAGCCCTCCAACAATATTTAGTTCAGTCTTAATAACGACCACAATCTTTATGTGCCGATTACAGGAGTGAGAATAAATATTCATTTTGTTTTCTCCTACAGTCAGGTGTTGTGGTTGTGTTTTTTTTTAGAGCTTTCACTTGTTTCTATCCCAAATATGAAATCCTTTTGCCAGATTCTTCCAAAAAGTGAAATGAAGTCCAGTCCTCTTCCATTTTCACCAGTCAAACCAGTACATAGGGCCATTCCCAGTGTAGGAATGACCAGCTTATTGGACTGTGTTGTGTCATAAATAGAGGCAGGGGGGTGGAAGAAAAAAAAAGAGACGTTAACTCTAATTGAGAATTACAATCAATTTTTTTTTTAAAAAATATCCCTTACTATTCATAAAGGTACAACTTCTTTTCTCAAATTAAAAAAGAAATTTTATTTGTGGTGCACAACTTTTTAATTTTCTTCAGCTTTTATACCATCCATTTCGATTAATCTATTTGAGAATTCCAGGAAGCGTAGTCCAAATAGAATTGAACTCACACTTTAATTTATATACAGTGGTGCCTCGCTTAGCGATGTTAATGCGTGCAGAAAAAATCATTGCTAAGCAATAACATCACTAAGCGATATTAAAAAGCCCATAGAAACGCATTAAAATGCAATTAATGTGTTCCTATGGGCTTAAAACTCACCTTTAAGCGAAGACCCTCCATAGCACTGTCATTTTCAAAGCCTCTAAAGCGAGGAATCCTTCATAGAAACCAGCGGGTGGCCATTTTGTTTACCCAGTGGCCATTTTGAAACCGCCGATCAGCTGGCCAAAAACAGGGACATTGCAATAATCGCTTCCCTGCAATCATTGCAAAGCGAAATTTCTCTATAGGGACCATCGCAAAGCGATCACTTTTGCAATCGCAAAAACATTGTCGCAAAGCGATTTCTTCGCTAAACGGAGTGATCGCTATGCGAGGCACCACTGTATCTAGAATACCGGGGTTTGCAAGAAAGACAAACCAGACGGTCCTCAATAAAATCAAGGACTCTGGAGGGAAAAAATAACAAAACTGGGACTGTCCTGCTTTGGGGTACATCTTGACAAGGCAGGATTCTCTGGCAAAGACCTTCATGCTGGGAAAAGGAGAAGGAAAAGGAGAAGGAAAAGAGGAAGACCCCAATACGAGATGGACCAACTCCCTCAAAGTCATCAGTGGAAGAGCAACTGTATGTTAACAACTAGGAACGAGAGAACATACCATTGTCCTTCCAACTTGGTCTCTCATCCTGACACCAGAGACACCCTGTATGTGAACCAAATCCAGCTACCGTGTCCCGTGCATCCCAAGGAAGGGACAATAATCCTTCAAAAGTAAAATAAATGACGAGATCAACGTGTTGGTCTTAAAGAGGCCACCGTGGCTTTGTTTTTGTCGTTGCTGAAAACAGAGCCAGCGACCTTTCTGAAAATTATTTCTTAAAGTTGTTCCTTTTTCTCCTTTAAAAAAAGAGAGACAGAGACAGAAACTGCCTGGCCTCTAAATTAGAACTGCCCTGGGATACACAACGCCTCTGAGTCCGTGTTAGAAATTTTAAAAAGGCAGACGCAGGGAGTAGAATAACATATTTATCCATAGGATTAATAATAGAACCGTATATGCCTGGCCCCTGCCTTCCGCCCCGAGAATGTCTTTAAAACCTGTGAAGGGAAAACCCTCTTAAAATGCTGTTTTCCCCCCGGTTTCGTTTTGTTTAGTCGTGTCCGACTCTTCGTGACCCCATGGACCAGAGCACGCCAGGCCCTCCTATCTTCCACTGCTTCCCGTAGTTGTGTCAATTTCATGTTGGTCGCTTCGGTGACACTGTCCGACCATCTCGGCCTCTGTCGCCCCCTTCTCCTCTTGCCCTCACATTTTCCCAACATCAGGGTCTTTTCCAGGGAGTCCTCTCTTCTCATGAGATGGCCAAAGTACTGGAGCCTCAGCTTCAGGATCTGTCCTTCCAGTGAGCACTCAGGCTTGATTTCCTTTAGAATGGATCGGTTTGTTCTCCTTGCAGTCCAGGGGAATCTCAAGAGTCTCCTCCAGCACCACAATTCAAAGGCATCAATTCTTCGGCGGTCAGCTTTCTTTATGGTCCAGCTCTCACTTCCATACATCACGACTGGAAAGACCATAGCTTTGACTATGCAGACTTTCGTTGGCAAGGTGAGGTCTCTGCTTTTTAGGATGCTGTCAAGGTTTGTCATCGCTTTCCTCCCAAGAAGCAGGCGTCTTTTAATTTCGGGGCTGCTTTTTCCATCTGCAGTGATCATGGAGCCCAAGAAGGTAAAAATTGTCACTGCCTCCATATCTTCCCCTTCTATTTCCCAGGAGGTGATGGGACCAGTGGCCATGATCTTAGTTTTTCTGATGTTGAGCTTCAGACCGTTTTTTGCACTCTCCTCTTTCACCCTCATTACAAGGTTCTTTAATTCCTCCTCACTTTCTGCCATCAGAGTGGTGTCATCTGCATATGGGAGGCTGTTGATATTTCTTCCGGCAATCTTGATTCCGGCTTGGGATTCCTCCAGTCCAGCCTTCCGCATGATGTATTCTGCATATAAATTAAATAAGCAGGGGGACAATATACAACCTTTTCGTACTCCTTTCCCAATTTTGAACCACTCAGTTGTTCCATATCCAGTTCTAACTGTTGCTTCCTGTCCCACGTATAGATTTCTCAGGAGACAGATAAGGTGGTGAGGCACTCCCATTTATTTAAGGACTTGCCATAATTTGTTGTGGTCCACACAGTCAAAGGCTTTTGCATAGTCAATGAAGCAGAAGTAGATGTTTTTCTGGAACTCTCTGGCTTTCTCCATAATCCAGCGCATATTTTTTCCCCCAGCACCCTTTAAAACACTGGTCGGTTCTGCCTCAGGAGCACAAGTTGCTCAAAGAGCTCGTCGGACAATGAGGGTCTCTTCACCGTCATGACGTGGCCCACCGTGCTGAAGAGGTACTCCACGGCGGCGCTGGAAGGCATGGGCGTGTTGTGCCGGAGGAAGCTCCGCATCACCCGTGGGAAAGCGTGTAACGACGAGACCTCCCGGACAGGGGACTTCAGGTATCGGGCCACCTCCTCGTCCTCCTCCGCCCCTTCCCCGGCCAACTTGGCGCTCCGGGTCTGGATGCTAAAAAAGTCCTCCTCCGCACGACTCCCTTCCCGGTCTCTCTCGGAAGGTTCTGCGCCATCCTCACTGGCCGCGCTCTGGATTTCGGCCTTCAACAGGGCTTCCATCATGGACCTGCGAAGGGAAACGGGTGGCTTTACACAAGAGTAACCAAAGGCACAATGACGTTGGGCTCGACTGGGCCCACGGCATGTTATCCCCAGCTTGCATGGATACTTGAGAGCCTAGGAGGGATTCGGAGAATGTCCTCTGGAGAGGTCTAGAAACGTAGAGTAGACAATGTCTAGATGGGCGGCAAATAAGTGCAATAAATCAGTGGTTCTTAACCTTTGTTACTCGGATGTTCTTGAACTGCAACTCCCAGAAACCTCAGCCAGCACAGTTGGTGGTGAAGTTTTCTGGGAGTTGCAGTCCAAAACTCCTGAGTAACCCAAGGTTAAGAACCAGTGCAATAAATGACAGAAGGAAATCTGCTCTCAGGTGGCCACCCAACCTCTCTCCAGCAAAGGAAAATCCCTTGAGAGGGACATCCTTATAATATTTCCTTCATATTCTCGATCTCTCATGTCAGGGTCTGTCTAGACTCTAACACCTACCTCTCCCCCTCGCCAGAATAGCACTAAAGGAAGTCATGCCCTCATCCACAGGACAACCACTCAGATGTGTTAAGGGGGATGTCCATGTCAGCTGGTACGTGTGGGTTTCAGAGTTCATGGACTACAGACCCCAGACATCTGCAGAAATCCACCGTCGACCCACATCTGGTAGTTTTAGTTGAGAAACCAAAGTCCTGACAGTTTTTTTCCAAGTTCTTAAGCTCATGAATTCCAATTGCAGCAGCTATATATATATTTTTTTTTCTTGAGGAGAAGAGAAATGGAAACGAGGGCTGCTAAACTGTGCGGGAGCAACCAGGGATTACAGATCTAGCAAAAACTAGAGGAATTATAATACAGTGGTGCCTCGCTTAGCGATCACTTCGTTGAGCGATGAAATTGCTTAACAGCGGGGGTTTTGCGATCGCTTTTGCGATTGTTTTGTGATGGCCCCTATGTTTTTTTTTCACTTTGCGATGATCGCGGGGAAACAATCATCGCAAAGCGCCCATTTTCGTGCAGCTGATCAGCGGTTTCAAAATGGGCACCGGGTAAACAAAATGGACGCGCACTATGTTTCCTCGCTTAAGAGGCACCGAAAATGGCCGCCCCTATGGAGGATCTTCGCTTACAGGTGAGTTTTTAGCCCATAGGAATGCATTAATCGTATTTTAATGCATTTCTATGGGCTTTTTTATTTCTCTTAGCGATGAAATCGCTTAGCAACGTTTTTTCCGGAACAGATTAACATTGCTTAGTGAGGCACCACTGTATAATAATAATTTTCTTAGAATGGCAGAACTGGAAGGAGGAACCTTATGGATCCATCAAGTCGAGTCCATGTGAAAGACACCCAATGGAGAACTGAACCCCAAACCTTTGGCTTCACAGCCAGAGACCTAATCTGCCGAGTTATCCAGCAGCTCCTGCCGGTTTATGGGGGCTGTAGTCCACGCACTCTAAAAATCCCACACGTCTCCGCTGGAATCCCCTAAAAGGCAGCTGGATCAGGATGCGCCAGCCTCTATCGGGGGGTTACTCCCCAGGAGAGATTCATTTTGTGCGGTGGAAGGACTTCCTTCTGGGTCTGGAAGGGGGGAATAACCTCTCCCACCACACAAAAATCCCAGGGGGGCCTCTAGATCAGCTGGAAAGGTGGGAATCCCCCGCGCCCTCCACCACCCGGGACCAAGAGGCTTCTCCGGGTTGGCTTACTTGCTCGTCTGCGCGTTTGGCGCCGACTCCAGCCAATCCACCTTGAAGCGAGGATGCAGGCAGGCCGCGAGCAGGAGCCCCCTGTCCTCCCAGATGTGGTCGAACCGCCTCCGCAGGGCTTGCCGCAGGCCCTGGAGGAGCGGGAGGCCATGGGTGAACCGGCCCGGCTTATTCTCCAGCCCTTGCAGCTTGCGGTCCAGGTTGTACAGCGTCGGCAGCAGGTACCCCATGTACATCCCATTCTCCCCCTGCAGGATCTCCAGTGACTGGGCGAGGGGCCCCATGATTTCCGTGTACTCTTCCAGGATGAGGCTCTCGGCCGGGGTGACCCTCTCCAAGGAGCACTGGTCCGTGATGATGTCCACCTTGAGGGGAACGGCGGAGAGCAGGTCGCTCAGCTGCTTCAGCGCCTCGAAGACGGTGGTCCACCGGGTCTTCACGGGGATCTTCAGGTACATCCCGCACTGCTCGTGGATGCTCTCCGCCATCGGCTTGGAGCGATCCAGCGTGGCCCACAGCTCGCCGCACTTCCCCATCAAGGAGCAGAAGTGTTTCTTGAAAGGCCCCAGAGGGCTGTCCTTGGACGCCTCGGCCAACATGGCTTCCACGTCCTGGGTGGCCACCAGGTTGAGGGTGTGGCTGGCGCACCTCCGGTGCGGTGGCAAGCTCAACTCCTTTGCGTCTGCAGCACCTTCCCGATCCCGGTCGCCTCCGTCCAGAATCTCAGAGATTGGGACGAACTTCACCTCCGCCTCTTCCTCCTCCTTGTTGGGGTCTCCATTCTCCTCCTCCTCCTCCTCCTCTTCCTCCTCCTCCTCGCTTGCACTGGCGTCAGCAGCCTCTGACTCTTCTTTGGCCTCAAAAACCCGGAAGGCCTTCACAAAGTTGGACCCGTTGTCCGTGGTGGTGCACACGACCTTGTGGCGGATCTTGTACTGTGCGTACACGTCATGCAGCGCTCCCGCCAAGACCTCGTACGTGTGGGGGCCTCTGAGGCGCTTGCAGGCCAAGGCCCCAAACTCACGCTCCAGGGTGGTGGGGCTGATCCAGTGGGCCGTCACCCCTAAGAAACTCTTCCTGCCGTCGGTCCAGCAATCGGCGGTGGTGGCGATGTAAGCCACGGGGCCCATCCGCTTCACGAGCCTCTCCCGCATGCTGAAGGATCTCTTCTCGATGCTGTCTCTCAGAGTCTCCGAGCACATGATGGTGAGACATTTGGGGAGGCCCAGGCGGACGAGGCCCACAAAGGAGGGCCGGTCGACCGTCTCGAGGGGCAGCGTCTCCTCCACAATGAAGTCCATAATCTTCCGGTCGAGGATCTTCTGGGTAATGGCTTCCTTCCCCGACCCCCACCTCTCCAGGACCGCCTGCTGCTGCTGCTGCTTCAGGATTTTGATCGAAGGGGGATCGTCATCCTCGTCCAGCAGTTCTTCAAAAAAGCCTCTTTTTTTCCCCTTTCCTGAATTCTCGGATGCTCCCAACTTCTCTGGGTGCACTTTCTATGGAAGGAGAGAGAGAGAGAGAGAGAGATGGAATCACCAGTCAACGTCTAAAAGGTCACGTACAATTTCAAATGCACCAAAAATCAATCCTAAGCCAAGCTGTCTCAATCAGAGGACACTTCAAAAATCTGACACCCTCTCTCACCTTTGCAACAAATCCTACTGACACCGTAGGAAAAACAATCATGGGGTTATTGGTCTGTGTTTTTTTGGTGGTTTGTGTATGTTTTCAGGCACATCTTTTTGAAACTCCTGTCAGGCTGATTGCTTGTAAACCCACACAAATGACTCATCTC